>NC_092239.1:25761588-25967061 GCF_036320965.1 Panulirus ornatus
GCCTCGCAACCATACAACATTGTTGGAACCACTATTTCTTCAAACATACCCATTTTTGCTTTCCGAGATAATGTTCTCGACTTCCACACATTCTTCAAGGCTCCCAGAATTTTCGCCCCCTCCCCCACCCTATGATTCACTTCCGCTCCTTTGGTTCCATCCGCTGCCAGATCCACTCCCAGATATCTAAAACACTTCACTTCCTCCAGCTTTTCTCCATTTAAACTTACCTCCCAGTTGACTTGACCCTCAACCCTACTGCACCTAATAACCTTGCTCTTATTTACATTTACTTTTAACCTTCTTCTTTCACACACTTTACCAAACTCAGTCACCAGCTTCTGCAGTTTCTTACATGAATCAGCCACCAGCGCTCTATCATCAGCGAATAACAACTGACTCACTTCCCAAGCTCTCTCATCCACAACAGACTGCATACTTGCCCCTCTTTCCAAAACTCTTGCATTCACCTCCCTAACAACCCCATCCATAAACAAATTAAACAACCATGGAGACATCACACACCCCTGCCGCAAACCTACATTCACTGAGAACCAATCACTTTCCTCTCTTCCTACACGTACACATGCCTTACAGATAAAAACTTTTCACTGCTTCTAACAACTTGCCTCCCACACCATATATTCTTAATACCTTCCACAGAGCATCTCTATCAACTCTATCATATGCCTTCTCCAGATCCATAAATGCTACATACAAATCCATTTGCTTTTCTAAGTATTTCTCACATACATTCTTCAAAGCAAACACCTGATCCACACATCCTCTACCACTTCTGAAACCACACTGCTCTTCCCCAATCTGATGCTCTGTACATGGCTTCACCCTCTCAATCAATACCCTCCCATATAATTTACCAGGAATACTCAACAAACTTATACCACTGTAATTTGAGCACTCACTCCTATCCTCTTTGCCTTTGTACAATGGCACTATGCAAGCATTCCGCCAACCCTCAGGCACATATATATATATATATATATATATATATATATATATATATATATATATATATATATATATATATATATATATATACATATATATATATATATATATATATATATATACAATCAGTGGATTGAATCAAGGCATGTGAAGCGTCTGGGGTAAACCATGGAAAGCTGAGTAGGTATGTATATTTGCGTGTGTGGACGTATGTATATACATGTGTATGGGGGGGGTTGGTCCATTTCTTTTGTCTGTTTCCTTGCGCTACCTCGCAAACGCGGGAGACAGCGACAAAGTATAAAAAAACAAGAAAAAAAAAAAAAAAAAAAATATATATATATATATATATATATATATATATATATATATATATATATATATATATATATATATGATTTGGTAAACAGAGAAGAGGTAGTAAAAGCTTTGCGGAAGATGAAAGCCGGCAAGGCAGCAGGTTTGTATGGCATTGCAGTGGAATTTATTAAAAAAGGGGTTGACTGTATTGTTGACTGGTTGGAAAGGTTATTTAAAGTGTGTATGATTCATGGTGAGGTGCCTGAGGATTGGCGGAATGCGTGTATAGGTCCATTGTACAAAGGCAAAGGGGATAAGAATGAGTGATCAAATTACAGAGGTATAAGTTTCTTGAGTATTCTTGGTAAACTATACGGGAGGGTATTGGTTGAGAAGGTGAAGGCATGTACTGAGCACCAGATTGTGGAAGAGCATTGTGTTTTCAAAAATGGTAGAGGATGTGTGGATCAGGTGTTTGCTTTGAAGAATGTATGTGAGAAATACTTAGAAAAGCAAATGGATTTGTACGTAGCATTTATGGATCGGGAGAAGGCATATGATAGAGTTGATAGAGGTGCTCTGTGGAAGGTATTAAGAATATATGGTGTGGGAGGCAAGTTGTTAGAAGCAGTGAAAAGTTTTTGTCGAGGATGTAAGGCATGTGTACGTGTAGGAAGGTAGGAAAGTGATTTGTTCTCAATGAACGTAGGTTTGCGGCAGGGGTGTATGATGTCTCCATGGTTGTTTAATTTGTTTATGGATAGGGTTGTTAGGGAGGTGAATGCAAGAGTATTGGAAAGAGGAGCAAGTATGAAGTCTGTTGGGGATGAGAGAGCCTGGGAGGTGAGTCAGTTGTTGTTCGCTGATGATACAACGCTGGTGGCTGATTCATGTGAGAAACTGCAGAAGCTGGTGACTGAGTTTGGTAAAGTGTGGGAAAGAAGAAAGTTAAGAGTAAATGTGAATAAGAGTAAGGTGTTTAGGTACAGTAGGGTTGCGTGTCAAGTCAATTGGGAGGTAAGTTTGAATGGAGAAAAACTGGAGGCAGTAAAGTGTTTTAGATATCTGGGAGTGGATTTGGCAGCGGATGGACCCATGGAAGCGGAAGTGAATCATTGGGTGGGGGAGGGGGGCGAAAATCCTAGGAGCCTTGAAGAATGTGTTGAAATCAAGAACATTATTCCCGAAAGCAAAAGTGGCTATGTTTGAAGGAATAGTGGTTCCAACAATGTTGTATGGTTGCGAGGCGTGGGCTATGGGTAGAGTGTTGCGCAGGAGGGTGGATGTGCTGGAAATGAGTTGTCTGAGGACAATATGTGGTGTAAGGTGGTTTTATCGAGTAAGTAATGTAAGGGTAAGAGAGGTGCGTGGTAATAAAAAGAGCGTGGTTGAGAGAGCAGAAGAGTGTGTTTTGAAATGGTTTGCGACATGGAGAGAATGAGAGAGGAAAGATTGACTAAGGGGATATATGTGTCGGAGGTGGAGGGAACGAGGCGAAGTGTGAGACCAAATTGGAGGTGGAAAGATGGAGTGAAAAAGATTTTGAGTGATCGGGGCCTGAACATGCATGAGGGTGAAAGGTGGGCAAGGAATAGAGTGAATTGGATCGATGTTGTATACCGGGGTCGACGTGGTGTCAATGAATTGAATCAGGGCATGTGAAGCGTCTGGCGTAAACCATGGAAAGTTGTTTGGGGCCTGGATGTGGAAAGGTAGCTGTGGTTTCGGGCATTATTTCATGACAGCTAGAGACTGAGTGTGAACGAATGGGGCCTTTCTTGTCTTTTCCTAACGCTACCTCGCACACATAAGGGGGGAGGGGGATGTTATTCCATGTGTGGCGAGGTGGCGATGAGAATGAATAAAGGCAGACAGTGTGAATTGTGTGCATGTGTATGTATGTATGTGTCTGTGCGTGTATATATATGTGTACATTGAGGTGTATGGGTATGTATATTTGCGTGTGTGGACGTGTATGTATATACATGTGTATGGGTGTGGGTTGGGCCATTTCTTTCGTCTGTTTCCTTGCGCTACCTCGCAAACGCGGGAGACAGCGACAAAGCAAAATAAAAAAAAAAAAAATATATATATATATATATATATATATATATATATATATATATATATATATATATATATATATATACGAAAATTGTGCATATGAACGCGCACTTTTCATAAAACACATAATTCCCTTTAACAGTATGGACTCGAACCAAGACCTCTTGCGTGGTAGTCGGGAACATTAACTGCTCGGCTATGATCGCTCCTAGTCGGGAAATGACTATTCGATTACTATTAATCGAATATCCTTTCTTCTCATATGCATGATCAACGGGGTGTAGACCGGTCAATTCCCATAAGTCTCATATTACCATTAATTTGCAATCTACAGAACTTACTGTCAAACGCCGAGGTATATGAACACGAATATAGTTCATATATATGCGCACTTTTCATAGAACGCATGAAGCCTTCCAAGAGCAATGATTAAAATTAGAACCTTTTCTGTGGTAGTTGGCAACGCTAAATGCTTTGCTACGATCCCTTTTAATAGGAAAATGACCATTCGATTACTAGTAATCGAATAACCTTCGTATCACAATCATGAGCAGCAGGGTCTAGATCGGTCAAACCCCATTAGGCAATGTGAGCCTGAGATACAATGAAACATATATATCAACAAAAATTTTTCTAGAACCGGATAATTTATCCCCTCTTTCGTAGAGCCTGACACCTCCTTAGAGTCTTATTTAGACTGATAAACTCTACTGATAAACGATTACTTGTATCAGTTATCTAGGTTTCAGTTGTTGCTAAAATATCAGGGTTTTCTGATAGAGTCTATCATGTTAGATCATCAACCGAAAACATGTCGTGTTGTTCTGAAAACTGTTAATATTTTGCTCGGTAGTGGAAGGTGTCCATGTCACAGGTCTCTGAAGACAGACCTCAGTCTTTAAGTCGACAGTTCTCAGGCCTCCTGGAAGGTGGTTGACCTACGAGAGAGAGAGAGAGAGAGAGAGAGAGAGAGAGAGAGAGAGAGAGAGAGAGAGAGAGAGAGAGAGAGAGAGAGAGAGAGAGAGAGAGAGAGAGAGAGAGAGAGAGAGAGAGAGAGGACCAATGGTATGGTGGGAGGAAGAGGAAGTGGTAGCTAACAAACCAAAGGGAAGGGGTGGGGACGTGACGGGACAGAATGAAGGAAAAGTAGATGGGAACATAGGGAAGGAAAGGGGACACACGGGATTTGAGATGGAGAGGGTGACGGAGAGGGAGAGGGAGAGGGAACCGTCGGAGCGGAAGGAGGGATAGGGTGCCGATTGATTGGAGGGAGGGAGAGGGATGGACAAGGTGGAGTGAAGGTTGAGAGCCATCTCGTTGGAGGGAAGGGATGAGGAGCGATGAGTCCTCCCTATTCATCACTCTCTCCATTCCAACAGACAACAGAAATGATACATGCACGGAAATTATATAGGAAAATGTAACCGATGAAAGTTCCCTATCTCATTTGCAATAGGTTCCGCAAATACTGAACTCTACAACATAGAGAGAGAGAGAGAGAGAGAGAGAGAGAGAGAGAGAGAGAGAGAGAGAGAGAGAGAGAGAGAGAGAGAGAGAGAGAGAGAGAGAGAGAGAGAGAGAGAGAATTTTGAAATATAATTTTAAATCATTTCTTCACTGTCTGTTTTGATCTGAAGGTATCGACGGTTATGGCGTTTCTTACACTGATGGTAGTTTGTCCCGAGGTCTACAACGACCTTAGATGTTTTTTCAGCTGTAGAACTGAAAAAAATCGTCATGACATTTCCTTCCTATCAAATACATTGTGTTCTCTCTTATTCCTAAATATCTAATGTAGATAAGTGATTTTTTTTTTTTTTTTGGGGGGGGGTTATAGGGTAAGGAAGAAAATATCTAGGTGTCTGAATGTGTCTTCCTGAAGATGATTTCTTAATGGCTTAATTATGTTGATAACCTATCTTTAGATTAGTTCTAGTTTTACTTCATATTTGATCAACTTTGGTAACCAATCCTGAAGAGCATTATAGACAATGAATTACTTGTTCTGTAGTCTGTATTTCCAGTCATAAAACAAAGCAGCCTATCGCCTTTGTAGCACGCCACCAGACACTATCATTTTTCGTACTTAAAGTAATTACTGATAACTAATTCGAGGTCTTTTCTTCTTTTCTTTTGATTCCAGATTATCAAGCATTTTGTACCCATAGTTTAGATTTTTGGTGCTAAAATGTTTTACTATATAACTGCCTTCATAAACATCAATTTGCCATGTCTTTGACCATTCCAACAGTTTATGTAAATCACCACGAATCTTTATACAATTGTAGCCTGATTGGCTAGTGTTTCCTACTTTTGTGTCATCAGTAAATTCTGAAATCCCGCTGGTGATTCCCCGCGTCCAGATCGTTGATATGTTGATATAAATCATGAAGAATATGGGTCCCAGGATTTACCCTTGTAGCACCCCACTTGTCGCCTTAAACCAGTTGGACGCTTTCCCCATTTAATATCACTTGTTTCAAGTCTTTAACGCAATCCAATATCCAAGCTCAGATTCGGTTTCCTGTGCTGTAAGCTTGAATACTTCTAAGTATTCATTCACGCAGTACTTTGTCTAAAGCGTTCTCGGTTCTAAGCATCATAAATCTAAAGTTTTTCCAAAATCCAAATATTGTACAATTGACCAAAGAAATGAATCATTCTAACATTATCTTCTTCCGAAACCCATGTTGATTATATGTTGTCATCTTATCTTTCATGTTATATATATATATATAAAGGCGTTGATCTCTAATTATTGTTTCTAACAACTGTAAGAAGTGAACTTAGGCTGGTAGGATGTTATTCAAGATATGAAAACTGGAGTTGCTAAAGTAGCACTCTTCCAGACTCTTGTGACTTCCTTCTCGTAGCGATTCACTGAAAATTTTGGAGATTGAGGATGGTATTTGTTGACTTACTCTTCAATATTCTGCTAGAATTATCGTCAGTGCTGGTGACTTATTCAGATTTATTTCTTTTTATACATATCTAAGTACGGCATTGCTCTGAATATTTGTATGCCTCATTTCTAATCTTCAGAAGCTAGAAATGTGTTTTCTCTATGTAGCATAATTTTCGAGAATTATCACCAAATTGACTAACTTGTTAAGTATGGAAGATGTTTCTATATCCATTATATAAGGCAGCATTTTCAATCAAATTCGCTAGAAATGTTTTCCGATTTTTGTTTTTCATCTTGCATATTCCAAACATTCATTAGCTTTATTATTAGATTTGTAAAAAATTCTTTTTCCTTTTCAAAGTCCTTTTTGTAATTATTTCAGTTTCATTCCTGCAGGCTCTTTCTGATATTACGGACATTTTATAGTCCTGTTGCTTTCCATTTACTTAAGCTACCTTGTTTGCACTTTTCTGAGTATTATTGATCATCAGTTTGCTTAGACAACCAACCTATCATACCCAAGTTACTTCCCCTTTTCATATATTTTAAGACATTGTCTCTTTCTCAAAGGCAGTTATTCTGTTCTTGAAGTAGCTCACCGTCTTATTAGCTGCCTTCAATTCTAATAGCCTAGCCAAGTTTATATTACTTTACTCTCCTCTCTCTCTCTCTCTCTCTCTCTCTCTCTCTCTCTCTCTCTCTCTCTCTCTCTCTCTCTCTCTCTCTCTCTCTCTCTCTCTCTCTCTCTCTCTCTTGCTCTCTCTTTCTCACACACACACACACACACACACACACACACACACACACACACACACACACACACACACACAACACTCACACACACATATATACACACACACATACATACATTAGGCAAGATAATCAGAAATCAGGTGAACGATTTATGCAGAGGAGAAACTACCGAAGTGAGGAACAATATGTCCTCAGAGAATGATCATGTGCGACGAACTCCTTAGATCTGTCAGAGAGATGAGCTCTGTCGTAGACACAAGGGAAGGTTGGCTGGACTGTTTGTATCTGGACTGCCAGAAGAAAATTGACATTGTCCCACACTGGAAGCTGATCAAAGAGGTGGATCATCAGGCAGGAATAAGGGGAGACTGCTTCGGTGGATAGAAGATCTTCGTGGAAAGGAACACAGGACATATATTAGAGGAGCTTTGTCCAAAGAAATGGAGATCACCACTGGGGTGCCGTAAGGTTCTGTCATGAAACCAGCACTCTTCTAGATTTATGTGAAATACTCGTCAGAGGGTTTATGCCTCCTTATGTAATATGTTTGCAGATGACACAAAGGTCACGAGGGAAGTGAAAAGCGAGTAAGACTGCGTCATCTTACAAGGAATCTAGATGGACACCAAAGTTATATGGTTGTTGATGTTCGACCTAAGTGAATGTTAAGCTATGAGGATGGGTCATAGCGACAGATGGCATCGATATGAATATCATCTGGCAGAAAATAAGCTGCGGGTATCCGTATGTGAGGGTGACATAGGAGTCGACATCTTCCCTAACCCACCGCTAGATCCTCGCCTTAGAAGAACAGTCATGAGGATTACCTGTCTGCTAGCAATTGTAAGAAATGTATTCAGGTATATGGATAAGGAAATATTCAACAAGCTGTTCACATTCTATATAAAGCTTAGACTAGAATATGCTTCTCAAAGTTGATCTCCGTACCTAAGCAGTCACAACGAAGTAATAGAAAGTGCCCAGAGCAGAGCAACAAATATCGTACCAGAATCAAGGATAAAAACTTAACATTTTTCCAAGAGAAGACTGATGGGTGACTTGATCTCATCATTTGAGTTTTTAAATCAGGCTGATGACGTAGACAATGATTTGTTCTTCGAAAGATGTAGGGATAGAACAACCGGACGATATTCATAATATTTAGCTAGATATTGGCGAATAAAAAGACAAAGAAGTACTCATATAATATACAACTATTGGACAAAGAGAATAAATAGAGACAGTGTTCAGAGGTTTAGCTTCAAGAGATGAGTGCAAAACTCGCTCCCCGTAGAGTTCAAATAGGTAATTACAAAAATATAGGCAATCGCACACGTCAGAACAAAATAGATATATACTTTTACTTTAGCTGATAAAGAGAGAAAAAACGAGCAATAGAATTGTGAATGATGACAGTAAACAAGTGCTCATCATAAAGCAGGGTTGGACTTTGTGATGAGCAGTGTGTCTGGAGTTAGGGGATTTTTCTTTTCATTCTAGAAAAGAAAATATATCACCCTTGATTCATTCATTTAGTGTATAAAACAAAATTATTATCAGTCCACCAGAATGTTAACCCATTTAATGCCACTTATAGGAGCTTCCCACATTCCATTCTCATTGCCTCTAACACCAATATTTTCAAAGTTCGTTTCAATTATTTTAGCCTCTCCTTGGAAAATTTGCTGCAGATGTCCACAGTAGTAGAAACGTTCAAAAGGTGTAGAACTTCCTCCCAGAACCATATGAATGGTTAGTTACTCATATTCACCGTTATTACTTGATTTGATTTGCACAGCAACATTGAAAGTATCAGGTACAATACATCAGTTACATAATGCTATCATAACGCACTTGAGTTTCATTACATGGGCATCAATAATGTAAAAGATCAGCGGAAACTTCAAAGGAAACTGTATAGAGCTAAACAATTTATTTGATGTTATGACTTAAGAAATGGAGTTCTTTATTCATAATATCCGTTGTAAGAAATAATTTTGTGAAACCTTCAACGAAGTAATCAAAAACAACAAATAGATGGGGAGGGTTAGAAAAGAGAAAGAAACAGCTCAACAAAAGATGTCAAAAAGCAAAGGAGGAGACTTCAGCAACACAGCTGGCAGCCATCATTTAGAAAGGTATAAAAGAACATGGAATGATTACAACAAAATAAGGAAAGAGGAGCAGAACGACCAAGAAGAATATTGTGGACAGGTCAGGAGTTAATCTAAAGCTATTCCCTCGGTTTATCATTGGAAAGTTGTTATTCAGAAAGCAGCTAATTGTCAGGCGACGGGATTCAGAGGGAAGAACTTATGAGGTTGATTTAAACATATGGTCAATCACTTAAGAACCAAGCCTGCTGGAAAAAAAATTGAAAGCAGATTTGAATTCAGCGTAGAATGTATTATGAGATCCATTGTTTTAATTTGTGGGACAAAACAAAGTTAAAACTTTGTTAACCAGTGTTTTCGTTATATTTCATTTCATTTTATATATCTCTCCTTAATGTAATCAATATCATTCATTAAAAGAGAAATCATAACAGCTACACTACACAAGCGCATTGGTGTCAACACTTGATGCATTTTTGCTCTCCTGCCTCACCTTGGTCAACTTACGGTGCTGAAGGAGTCAACGTCTATAACATAACTCTACACGACCTTAAGCTATATCATCACCGTTAAATGATTCAAAGTCATCTGCCTAGTCCTCTCAATCTAGCTAAAAGCCACTCAGTTTCCTTCCAAGGAAACTCAAGAAAATGCTCCGGCAATGTCATGGCTGGAGGATGACTGATTGTGGGAAGAAATCCTTGCTTGCTGCTGCCACATCAGCCACCACCCAGGCTCGGTGAAAGACCTTGATATTGAGGCATGAAACTCGATACGTTAATATCCGTTCAGAAGCGTCGCTCAGCTCACGTACATATCCGTCTGGAGTTAAGAAAGAGTATTGGAAAATCGCACAGAACTATAGATATATTTCCATGACGAATGTGGTCTGTAAACCACTGGATTAGATAAGTACTTAAGTTAAGGACATTATGGCTTCAACGTAAGGACATTATGGCTTCAACGTAAGGAGTCTGCATAACAGTAGACTAAAGAGGAGAATGTGTGGATTGTGTGCTCCTATACCACCAGAAAGCGTTTGATACTGTATCACATACGAGGTTTCTAAGGATGCTGAATTTTCAGGCAAAACATCAACTTGGTGAAAGCAAAAAAGATAGCATGTCAGAGCTTTCTGAAATTGGTTTGAAATTACCACAGAGGAACTTGAACTTCTTGATCTCCGAAAATGACATTCTCGAAAGACTGGTCTAATTACTGAACTTGTCTGCATATGAACCTAAGGTCATAAGAAAAATATAAGAAGAATGAGGACTGCAGTATAATGGAGCCAAGACATACTCTAAACCTAGCCAGATACTTGAATCATAGAATGAGTTCCGAGTAAATGCTAAGAATAGATGGACCACAGTAGAAGAAGAGCTTAATACGAATATTTACTTGCAGGAAATTGAGTGCTGGAAGTTTTATGTGCATGAGGAGCTTGAGAGTCGACAGTGAAGCAAATTTGTCGCTAAAGCTCCACTTCAGGAGATCGTAACACTAACAAAACTGTCTGTTGGCAGGTATAGAATTATATCTAAATACTTGAAGGAGAAAAAGTTCAGTAAGGTATTCTCAGCATTAGTTAAGGCGAAACTAGCGAAACTACAGTATGTTTGTCAGTTTTGGTCAGTAAACTAAATGAAACACAACAAAACTAACAGTGAAGAGTCAGAGGTGGGCAACAAAGATGGCACCAAACCGAAGAGAGCGAGTTAAAGTGAGAGTTTAGAGGCCAGAGATATGCCCACCATAGAAAAATGAGGCCTTAATGACATGAGCACAACCTTCGAGTTTATAAACTAGTTTGATCACGTCTAGTGTGAACAGTTCATCGAAAATGCAGAGGCAGAGGCGCCAGAGACCACAACAAGACGCTAAGCAAGAAACTTGTTAGAAAGAATATAGAGAAATATTTTGTGATATCAGTCTTGTAGATTAATGGCATGAGCTAATGGATAGAAGACAGTGAAAAATAAGAAGCTGTATAATACAAATGAAAGTTCAATGTAGAATCCCTTTCTTTTACTGCAAATGTAAGTACTTTCACACACACACACACACACACACACACACACACACACACACACACGGGCCTCCGTGGTGTAGAGGTTAATATCACTAACCATGTGTCAGCACGTGCCCACCCGGGGTTGGGCCAATATGGGTATCGAATCCTTATTTTTCTTTTTTTGTTAGGATAGCGAGAGGAGAGGAAGAAAAGGGAAGACACGAGGGGGAATAGTTTGAAATGGAAAAGAATATTAACCTGTATACAGGTGTGTGGTTAACGATTTTGTTGCATTGTGGTTGATTTTCTGTTTTGTTTTCTTTTGCTCCTTTATTTACACAACCCAGGCAGACCGGGGGTGTGTATGTGTTAATGTTATATCTTTGTTTTCTGAAGGAGATTCACGACAATAAGCAAAACATTGTTCACTGTGTAAGTCGATACACAGATCGAGCTTCCTTTATTGTTTTAAGGTATAATGAACCAAGGGTGCTCTATGCTTGTACATATACCGTATGTGACGCACCATTCTGCAACTCTTCCTGTGTATTATCATGTTAAGTATTATGATTATGTCGTTGGATTATATTTCTAATATAGTAAATTTGTTTAAGTTTTTTTTATCTTACAGTCCTTTCAGAATTTGTTTAGTCTGATTGCCTCTGACTGTACTAAACGAGTATGTTCTTAGAGTAAGTTGTTCGAGACTTCTATTTACGTGGCGTCATCGGCAAAGAAAATGTCCATGTTCATGGCAGCAACTGTGAGGAATGTCAGTTGTGTAAGATATGAAGAGTGGGATACCACGCTTAATGGAAGGAATTTGGGGGAACTTGCGAATATGATGATTTCTGTGGTGCATTCTTGATGCATCGGCCTAGAAAGTTTCACAGCAGTTTTTCTGTGATCTCGGACGTGCTTAACTGTAGTAACTAGTAGTATGGGCTGTTTGACCACACATAAGTGCACAATTCATTCCTTGTCCTCTGATGCTGGTGAGTCTCTCTCCTGCAGTCTTGAACACTGAGGTAGTGCATTGCTCTCCTCGGCAGTCGTATTGATGAGGGTTACTGACGTTATTGTTGTCAAGGTGACCTCTTAGTCTTAGTATCATAATTCTTTCACAAAGTTTCCCTGGGTGGGACTTGTAAGAGCAATATGGAGGAATGGTTCTTCAGGTCTATATCTAGCATTCCTGGCTTTAGTATCACTGTTACTCTGGCCTCTTTGAACCTCTGGAGAAATTATCCTGTGTTTAGTATAACACTGTAGATGTAGACAAGATACTGAAGTTCTTATAGTGATAAGATATTGATTTGCCTCTTATCTATCTCACTTTCCCAGGGACTAAATTCTTGGTTTTCTCAATTGCTGTACGAAGCTCCGGCAAGTCTAGGGGCACTGAAAGGGGACAGTCGTGCAGAATCTATAGCCTGGTGTGGGATGGCTCTTTCCTGGGTCCGAGTCAGCCACTCATTTATTTTTCTTTCATAATCTTGGATATAGTGAACACTTTCTTGAGGGAAATCTTGAACTCTGTTCTCCATGTGTTCTGGAATTCTGTAGCCGTACCTTTACCATCATCAATTCGGTTATTGATGACTTTCAAACATTTGATAGTAATCCCCTTGTAAACGTCTGACTCATTGCCTGAATGCTTCTGGGTCACTATATTTGTGCAATGAGGATTTGATCGTATTCCCCCGGTGCAGGTTATGTCGTTCTCTGGCATTTTCCATTAAAGTCTGCTGGAGGTGTTTATACTGTTGGTATAGAGCATGTGTCCAGCCATAAGAGTTGGCGCAGGCGAGGTGACTGGTGAGGCGGTGTTTAGTTTCTATTATTTTTTAATTAGGCTTAGAGTAAGGTATTGTCTTGTATTTGTCGATAGGGATTACAGCAGATTGCACTTTCTCGATGGTTTCATACCACCTGTCCGGAGCCTTGTCTCTTTCATCAGTTTCCTTCCCTTCGAGGTAGGAATTAAAGAAATTTTTGTTGATTGTTTCAATGAATGCTTTTTATTTAGCTTTCTGAGTGGGCAGCCCTCATATACCGGGAATGAGGGCTGGAGCAGTTAACATAGTAACTACCACGGGAATATTATCACTGCTAGTGCGGTCACCTTGTCTGTTCCAGTGAGTGCTCTCTCTCTCTCTCTCTCTCTCTCTCTCTCTCTCTCTCTCTCTCTCTCTCTCTCTCTCTCTCTCTCTCTCTCTCTCTCTCTCTCTCTCTCTCTCTCTCTCTCTCTCTCTCCATCTCCAAAGTGAAAGTGGTATCACTGATCGGGGATGTTAATACAATCCAGGTCACGTCCACTTCTAGATAATTGAACTCAAAAAGTGTTTCTTTGATCTAACTGTGTCCCGTCACACTAGTCGTGTTACATAGATACAGACAACACAGACCCAAAGGTCAAGCGAGGTGGTCTGGCATGAACAATACTTATAAGAAAAAGATGCAATCCCCTTACGAGCATTAGAAGGAAGGAATAACAGAGTGAATGCTCGCTCCTCACCTTCCACTATCCTGGCAACGCGCCGGACGGAAAACGAGGAGAAAAAAATACCTCGTTGGATCAACATGCCTGAAAATATAGGAAGATCACAAGGTAATTTGAACGCCAACAACCTGCATCCCTTCACTTTTTGTTACAAAGATAGTAGTAAGGATAAACTTGAGCTCCAGTTTCTCGTATTACCACGTCCACATCATTCATGATGTAGAAAAAAGCGACACAGGGTGACCAATGCTGGTATGTTACTGTGGCATGTGACCAAGAAGAAATCGGTGGCTGAGAAGGTAGCATGATATACCGATGCGTTATGATGACTGATTAAATGATTTATTCAATACCGGAGAGTGACAAGTGATGATCAGTCCTAGGCTTGAGGATATCAAGAGTATTGCTCTGAATAAAATGGTCTGGGAGATTATTCCACGCGTCAACAATGTCGTTAGTGAAGAAATCTTTCGTTGTTAGTGCTGGCGCTACTGAAAATAGATTTTCATTATCGGTGTTGTTGAATCCTTTACATTCTTTAAAACATTCCATTAATTTGCCTCGGAGGTGTCTCTCGCTTAAAGAAAACAAGTTTGATTCTCGCAGTGTCCTCATACGGTTTCGTACGCAAGGAAAGAATCAATTTAGTTGTTCTTCGCTGCACTGATTTCAATTTAACTGGGGGCCTAGAGCTGCACTGCGTAGACTTACGTACGGTAGCAATATCATATTCTGGTTTTGCATGAAAAGTTTCTGTTGATAAATCCTAACACCCTATATGCTTTCATGGTAGTTTCATTACAATCCTGAGATAATTTGAAGTTTTTGGAGACAGCGATTCCTAGATCCCTCACACAAGGGGTGTCTTTTATCTTATGATCCATCAGTTCATAATCGATTTTTTGTTGAGGTTTTCTATTTGCAACAGCTCACATATATTGACGTTTTTCTAGACCACTCAGAGATTGTACTTAGATTATCTTATAATCTTAGCGTATCTTCTAAAGTTGGTATGGCATCGTCGATATTTGTGTCTTTTTCAATTTAAGACACTAATCTATGAAGCCCTACATGAATATCGTTAATATAGACGATGAAAACTACAGGCCCAAGTACGGATCCCTGGGGAACTCCACTTGTAAAGGATGACCACGGTGATGATTCCCCGTTCATTACGACTCTGTGCTTCCTATCACGTAGCCAGGCTTTTATCCACTTTCGGAAATATGATATCTATCAATTTTGTCTTGACGTGGATATCGAATACTATATGATGAAATTCAAGAGGGTTTGTATGATCTGTGCCCTCTAAAACCATGCTATGTATTACTGATCAGACTATGTTGTACCGGGTAGACTACGATCCTGGACAAATAATCGACTCCATAGGTTTACAGATAATTGAGGTAAGGCCAACATCGCAATAAGTGCCAGGCACTTCACGACTTCCCTTTTTGTATATAGGAGTGACGTCTTCCAGTCCGCAGTCCTGGAGAGATTTATTGAAGATATAAGTTAACAGTTAGAAAATTTGTATTTAACGTTTTAACTACTTATGGACAGGAACAATTTGTGTTAGTACTTATGTAACTGAGATGGTGAATTATAGTGTGCTATAGAGTGCTATCTATAAGTGTTCCAAAATTCGTATCGCTGCTTTCTAGTTTAAAATCAGAGCTAAAATACTTGTTTAGGATTGTTGCTCTTCTTTAATTGTCCACAATGGGTTCCACGTCTTCGTTTACTAATGGTCTTATCCAACTCTTAATATGTTTGTTATTAGTGATATATCTTATTGTTAATACCTCTGCAAAAGCTTTTAGAATCTCTATTGCTATCTTTTGCAATATTCTCTTAATACTCTCTCTTGGCTTGTTTGATCACTTTTTTCACGTCGCTCCTAACAATGTTATACAGCGTTACAATATTGGCGTCATTTTCTGATTTCTCAAGTTCGTAGGATTTATTTCTTCTCTGTAGAGCTTTTGCGATATTTGTGGAGCATCTGCCCCCGTTTTTCTGAGCACTTGTTGTGTTGTTACATGAGTCTTACCCAGGTGTTGCCCTTGTGTCCCTTTACATTAGGTGCGTTGATGCAGTAATATGCCTTACTCTCTTGCATTGCCCGTATCCTTCAACACACGTCTCTCTGACTTAGCTGTGTTGCTGAGTGAGTGTTTCTTATTCATATGTTGAGTCTGTATCCTTCTACATTAGTTGTGTTGCGACTCGAGTCTGGCCCAGTTGTGATGCCTCTCGGTCCCTCTACAGTTGTTGTGCTGCTCTGCAAGTCGAGATAAAGCGTCGCTCACTCAATCTTTCTGTAGTCTTTTCCTTTGTTCCCAATATTTCTTCATAGATCCAACGTTCCCCATACACTCAAGCTCCCCTTCTCCCCTTTGCCCTCGACAACTTCAGTGCTGATATTTTCCACACATTTCTGTGCGGGATCCGAGAACATGTGAAGAATGGTAGTAGCGGTTTGATGTAAACAATGAAGAACAATATCCAAGTGGTGCAATAGGCTGCCAAAAGCGTCCACGTATAGCCGGGGTCAGGTTCTAGTTCTCGGGGACTTTAGTTCTAGCGTAAAAGACTGGGTTACTTGAGATGGCCCGGAGCGAAAACACTTGGAGGATTAAGTTCCTGAGATGCGAGCAGGACAATTTTTCTTCCAACTAGATTTAACAGAAAATGCTAAGGTTAGAGGCGCGTCTCTTAGGTGGATTTAGTCTCAACGCACAGGATCTCTGAAACCGAGAACAGTGCCAATAAATCTCCACTTGGAAAACGTGAATACCTAGTTCATAGTAAAGGGAAGGTGCTTAAAGAAAAAGCCTTGACAAATTAGGATATCGTATGAAGACATTATCTATAGAGCAGTTAAGACTATCGTAACCCGGGCATAAAACAATACAGTTTTACATTTAGTGAAATATACTGTAACGATGTACAAGAGTTTGTACCAACAATGGGGTAGAATGGGAGAGAGATAGAGAAAAAATGAAAGATTATTTTAGCCGTGAAAAAAAAGAGAACACGAAGAAACAGGAGTCAGGCTGCATTTGAAAGATGTGATAAAGGCTGAAGGAAGGAACAAATGAGTAATCAATGAAACATAGTAGCTAAGTCCAAGGATAACCAAACACTATTTATCAGATTCATGAAAGGCAAGTTAACAGTAAACGATCATATTATTATATTCAGAAATACAGAAGGAAAACTGTTTATTCAGAAGAGGATATGATGTTAGATGTGATGTTGTTTTACAGCCTCTCCATTTGAGCCCACAAGGAAGAAGAAGCCAGGGAAGAGGAAGATACCTTGAAAGATGCTGAAATATATAAACCATGAGTCGGATTCGAGCCCTGGGTAGGGCGTCTGGCCACCTCGGCCACACTGAGGTTAAACGACACAGCCACTGGTTGCCCTTTATTTTCTCGTTCTATCCTAACCTCATGTCGGTGTGGGTAGCATGGGCTTTAATCTGTCTCGGTTCCGATGGTGTGACAAATATGGCGATAGACAAACACACGTATGAACACTATGGGTCGCTTTGGAACTCTGGGAAAGAATCCGGCCCATGGTGAATATACATCTGTCTTTCGACGTATTGAAATATGTTCATTGAAAGTGATGAGGATCGTGACGGAGCTAGAGCCACAAAAAAGCTCGTGAAACAGATGGCATCTCATAATTTGTAGTCAGACAGTACAGGAAGACCCTCTTCAAACCACTGGTAATGATGTGGTTGCAATGCTGAAGAACGTCGGATCTACTAATCCCTGCGAATATCATAATAATCTTAACAGGGTCATGTGCACTGAATGCATTCCTCACTTCCAATATAGATGAGAAATGATCGCTTTCATTGACTCAGGGTAACATTCCAAGAGAATGGATGTAAGCCAACACAGTATAGACTCCAAAAAGGTGAGAGAGAGAGAGAGAGAGAGAGAGAGAGAGAGAGAGAGAGAGAGAGAGAGAGAGAGAGAGAGAGAGAGAGAGAGAGAGAGAGAGAGAGAGAGAGAGAGAGAGAGAGAGAGAGAGAGAGAGAGAGAGAGAGAGAGAAGCAAGAAAATAGAAAAAAGTAGAGACAATGATCAGGAAACAAGAGCTATCTGAGTAGGATACAGTATGGAATGAGAAATGAAAATATCTTGCGTGACTTATATGTAAGATCTTTCATGAAAGAGTAAGCAACATTCTTGGAAAAAGATGAGATTATATATTCTTGAACTTACTGAAAGCTTTCGATTCTTTTTTTCCGCTGTAGATTTGTGATAACTAACGTCCGTTAAGGGAGGGTTACACAGTTGACTGACAGTTGTTGAACAAGAAGCGGGACAGAAAATACATTTCAGAGGAGCCAATTCTTGCTGGTCGAGGATAAGTGGGATCTTCGAGAGGATTAATACATCTGATTTATGTAATGATTTGTCGACCTCGACAAGGTCATACCTGATTATATGTTAATGAGGATATGAAACGTATAAAATAAATTGGGAAGTACCTGAAATGTGAAATATTGCAGAGATCTAGACAAGTAGTAGTACTGGTCGAACAAATGGCTGATGAAATCTAACCCTGGAAAATGTAGTCATGAACATGAGCGATTTATAGTGACTAGACTGCGTTTCACACCATGGGAAACAAATTACAATCGTCGCCCTCTGAAAAAGCTGCAAAATCATATCAAGCTAAGTGTATCGGCAGATCACATCATGTGAGAAGGATCATGAGGAATGACATATAATATTCTTACTAATATCAAGATTGTTTTCAAATACATGGACTGGGAGACTTATAGGAAGAGATACAAGACGCGCATTCAAACATGGAGGGAAAGTTTCGCAAAAGTCTGGTATCTTCACTTGAAGAAATACTGGAAAGGGTCTAAATAAATCTAACAAGATTGGCGCCAGACCGGAGTAGAATGAGCTACGAAGTGATGAGTAAGGCCCTCAGTCTCTCCATTTTGGAACATCTTGGAATAAAATACGCGAAGAGGAAGCAAATGCGAGGGCAGTGGAAGGTCCAGCAACATTGTTATGACAAGGGCCGTTTCTCAAATTTTCCTATCTCACACCCTTTCTCCTACAAAAGTTATACAAGTGTTTATGCAACCCATTAACACGACGAAAAACATAAGAATAATGACAGTTAGATTAATTGGCAATAAACTCCAACCGCAGCGTCATGATAATCTGAGAAAAGTGAACAATGAGACTGATGCCATTGTATGTTTTTGCATGTAAGCTAAGCGCCAGGTGTAGGTCTTGAAATTCTGAAGAGTTGCTTCTAGGTCCGTAATCTGCGCTTGTTTCCTAGCAACTGTAAGGTTCAAAATGTATTCTTTTATGGGTATGTTGAGGAAAAATGATACGTGTCTACTACAGCCTTTTTTATTGCAAGAAACTACTACTCTCACCCTAGCCCGAACTCTTCGACTTCTTTTCCCCTTACATTCAGCTTCGAGTATGATCTAATTTCACTCAGCTACTCACAAACGGCCACTAAACGATGACGATGAAGATATTCTACACTGAAAGGAAGAGACCTTACTGAGTCGCTTCTTACGAGTCGGGTTTATTGTTTGTTTAAGTTTGAAATTTTTTCAAATGAATTTGCAACTGGGAGGAATGAGTAAATATATATATTCTTGAACTTCCGTACAAGCAACATACTATTACCAGTCAAATTTTCATCAAGGCAAATGAATATATCTGTCTTTCTACCCTTAAAGCTCCTCATTAATCTAAAAGCTCATATTTGAGGATTTGAACTTTCTGTTCATAAAAAGAAAAAAAAGATGTAGAACTTTTTCCCTTGAAGTGAAATGTTAAGTTTTTTTACTTTCCCAAGGATGTTAGTCATATATGATGATGAAAACATCAGCTACCTTCAGGAAAGTAAGCAATCATGTCTGGCTTGTTACCGCTGAGAAATCTTTGAATCTTGCCCTTAAGCTCCAAAACCGTTGTAAGACCCTTGATTCAGCTCCATAGCCGTTGTAAGAACCTTGCTTCAAGAACGTCATTCATTTGAGTCGTGATTGTAAAAACTCTTGTGGGCAGAGCCCATTCCTTCAAACAAGATGCTAATAAGTCTGCCTCTGAAGACACAGCTTTTCACAAAATTTCCTACAAACGCAGTGGCTTTCAGCACCATTCTGTTCGCTTTCACAGCCAAAAAATTTAGAATGTTGCTTGTGTTCATCCAGCATACATATTTTGCATTAAGAGTTACATTTCTCCAGTCACGGCTGCTACACCATCTTTGTCTAACAGTTTAAGCTTGTTCTCCAGATACAAATCATTAACTTCCTCGAGCACATCTTGCAAAACTCGGCATTATTTGTGATGTTATGTGCTACTTTCTCGATAACCTCATTTGAGGTTTAACATTAGTGGCCATTACTTCTATCCTCTTTATTGTTGTGTCTATGATGATTCGCAGCATTAAGCATAATTTGGCACAACTTCACTTCAGCTGGCCTCTGTAACTCTCGCATTTAGCATCGCTGCCTCGAATACGCTTTTGGCGATTCAGCGTAATGTTTCTGAATCAGTTGTATTTAGCCTCTCTGTTCTGCTGCATGCCTTTGGAAGAAGTATGATGGTTTGTCACGCACCCAGGATTGTCTATACACACATACACACAGGCTTCAAGCTGGCGTTGTAGAGTCTATCACTAAAGATCATACTCATGGTCTCCCTTTGTTACTCACAAAAGTCGAGTTACGACATATTTCAAGCAATGGAGATACGCTTCCGAATTTTTGCGCACGAAAGATTCCATAAGGCTTATCTTTTCTTGTCATATCCTGACTCTATCGCTGGGACTGACGATATGCAGTTGGAGAGAAATGATGAAGTTGGTGCCGGGGTCGTTGAAAAGATAATTTTTGTTTCCTTGTTTTATTTTCATTTCCTACAGACTATACACTTACCCATTACAGGATATTGGTTTACGATGCAAAATTAAGCTTATATCGCCGGCTGTAATGGTAGGTATGATACTTCGGTAACTGGCATCGGACTGGCATGAGGAGTTTTTCATACGTGTATCAAGAAAGCAAAAATTAAATGCCTTTCTAGCAATACTTCAGACGAGCGAAACTGTACATATATATCTGTAAGATGAAGTCATTGGGAGCAGGTTACAAATTCATAAAGACTACATCGTCTCTATTTCCTAAGATCTTGCTTAACTTCATTATTGACAATAACGCTACAGGGGCATAATGTTGTCGTCCTCGCTTTCCATAGTAGATTCGATGCTCGTCAGCTGGAGCAAATAGAGCAGATTTTCCACATGGATACTGACGTGGGGTTTCAAGATTCTATGATATACATCAGCAAATCTGATTCAGAAAGTTATCTGTTCAAACCAAGAGACAAAGAAGACCAGTGACGTGATCATGTACCATTTATCTGTTTCCCTCCTTTCTCCCTCCCTCACTCCTCCCTCCTTCACTCCTCCCTCCTTCACTCCTCCCTCCTCCTCCCTCCCTCCCTCCCTCCAGCGCTCTGCTAACCCAAGCCCCCCTGACATACGTCATCCATGCACCAGTAATCACACTCTTCCCAGTTTTTGCCTTTCGTTTTTCCCCCTGATAAAGCGAACTCCAGTGTGTGATATCAGATAGCAGCATCGAACTAGATTATTTCCAGCTATTTTTTGACTGACCTTTTGGGTCGAGTATTGTGGGAGAACGAAATAAAATCTCTGAGTTCACACAGAAACGTGACACCTCACGAACATACGGATGGAATTTTGACCACCATCCCGCCCCACCTCTTCTCCCTCCCACCCCACGTAACTCCATCCTCCTTCATTCTCTTACACTCTCATCCCTCCCTCCCTTGCCCTCCCCTCCCTCTCTCTCCCTGTCCCTCCTTCCTCTCTCTCCCTATCCTCTCTCACTCTCTCCCTCTCTTATCCTCTCCTTCACTCCCCTTTCTCTCCCAACCCTCTCCATCCTCCCTCATTAACCCTCCTCTCCCTCCCTCCCTTACCCTCTCCTCCCCCTCCCTCATCATCAACTCCTTCCCTCAACTTTGCTACCATCCTCCTTTCCTTATTCTCTCCTCCCTCCTTCAGTCTCCCCTTCTTATTTCTCCTTCTCACTCCTTCCCTCCTCCTCTTCTTTCCTCTCTACTTCCTACATTTTCTCCTCACTTCCTCGTTTCATCGCTTCTCCTTCTTCTCTTCCCTCCCTCGCACTGACGGTCGGAAATAATAGTATGAAGATAAAAGGAAGGAAATGTGATAGAAGTGTGGGCAAAAGTTTTTCACATATGAAATGGTAAACTGAGATAAACTACCTCCATAAATAGTTAATGGAAAGACTGAAGACACAACACACGTCCCTAATTCAGTTCCAGTGCTAAGAGGGGAACACGTTCTGCAATATATTGACGTAAAAAGGGAAGCGGGAGAGATTGAGTGATTCCAGGAGTATGCTAGTCCGCGGCAGTGGTGTGTGATGTCAGCAAATCTATCTAATGTGTTTATGGATGGGGTGGCGAGGGAGGTAAATACAAGGGTCTTGGAAACAGGAGTTAGTATGTAGTATGCAAGGGGTGGGTGGGTGGGTTGGGGGTGGGAGGGTGGGGGGCTGATTCAATTGTTGTTTGCTGACGATACAGCACTGGTGGTACATATGAGTGAGAAGCAATACGAGTTGGTCACTAAGTTTGGGGAAATGTGTAAAACGGGGAAGCTGAAAGTAGATATAAGTGAAATAAAGCTCATTAGGTTCATTAGGGCAGAGGTTCAAGTTAGATGGGGGTGAAGGTGTGAATAGAGAATATTTCGATACCTAGGAGTGGAAACAACAGCAGATGGAACCATGGAAGTGGAAGTAAGCTACAAGATCGGTGAAGGTTCGAAGGAACTGAAAGCACTGAAGAATGTGTGGAAAGAGAGGTCTCTACCCGAAAGGATGAGAATGGGTGTGTTTGGAGAAACAGAAGTCCCAACGATATTGTAGGAAGCAAATCAGGGGCTATAGGTAAGGATGTGCAATAGATAATTATGTCCAAACCATTTTAACACACCCGCTTCTGCTCTCTCAATTACACTCTTATCATTACCACACATCTTTCTTACCCTTTCATTACTTACTCGATCAAAATACCTCACACCACATATTGTCCCTAAACATTTCACTTAAAACACATCCGCCTTCCTTCTTATCTATGGCCCAAGTCTCGCAACCACATGATATTGCTGGAACTATTATTCTCTCAAACGTTCCCATTTTTGCTATCCAAGATAGTATACGCTCAATACACTCATTCTTCATCGCTCCCAGAACCTTTACCCCCCTCTCTATGGTTCCATGGTTCCATTCGCTGCTACGTCCACTCCCAGATATCTAAAACGCTTCATTTCCTCCAATTTTCCTTCATTCAAACATACATCCCAACTAAGTTGTTCCTCAACCCTGCTGAACCTAATAATCTTCTTATTCACATTTTCTCTCAGCTTTCTAAATTCACACACTTTTCCAAATCAATCACCAACTTCCTTAGCTTCTCACTCGAATCAGCACCAGTCCTGTATTATCGGCGCGTAACTGACTCACTTCCAAGTCCCTCTCATCTCTAACACACTGCATACTCACCCATCTCCAAAATTCTTGCCTTTACACCTTCCTAACCACCCATTCATAATAAGATTAAACAACCAAGGTGACATCACAAACCGCTGCCGAAGACAGACCTTCACTGGCAAGCATATATATATATATATATATATATATATATATATATATGCAAGTATGCAGTCTGTTGTGGATGAGAGAGCTTGGGAAGTTAGTCAGTTGTTCGCTGATGATACAGCGCTGGTGGCTGATTCATGTGTGAAACTGCAGAAGCTGGTGACTGAGTTTGGTAAAGTGTGTGAAAGAAGAAAGTTAGGAGTAAATGTGAATAAGAGCAAGGTTATTAGGTACAGTAGGGTGGAGGGTCAAGTCAATTGGGAGGTAAGTTTGAATGGAGAAAAACTTGAGGAAGTAAAGTGTTTTAGATATCTGGGAGTGGATCTGGCAGCAGATGGAACCATGGAAGCGGAAGTGAATCATAGGGTGGGGGAGGGGCGAAAATTCTGGGAGCCTTGAAGAATGTTTGGAAGTCGAGAATGGGTATGGTTGAAGGAATAGTGGTTCCAACAATGTTGTATGGTTGCGAGGCGTGGGCAATGAATAGAGTTGTGCGCAGGAGGGTGGATGTGCTGGAAATGAGATGTTTGAGGACAATATGTGGTGTGAGGTGGTTTGATCGAGTAAGTAATGTAAGGGCAAGAGAGATGTGTGGAAATAAAAAGTGTGGTTGAGAGAGCAGAAGAGGGTGTTTTGAAATGGTTTGGTCACATGGAGAGAATGAGTGAGGAAAGATTGACCAAGAGGATATATGAGTCAGAGGTGGAGGGATCGAGGAGAAGTGGGAGACCAAATTGGAGGTGGAAAGATGGAGTGAAAAAGATTTTGAGTGATCGGGGCCTGAACATGCAGGATGGTGAAAGGCGTTCAAGGAATAGAGTGAATTGGAACGATGTGGTATACCGGGGTCGACGTGCTGTCAATGGATTGAACCAGGGCTTGTGAAGCGTCTGGGGTAAACCATGGAAAGTTGTGGGGTCTGGATGTGGAAAGGGAGCTGTGGTTTCAGTGCATTATTACATGACAGCTAATGACTGAGTGTGAACGAATGGGGCCTTTGTTGTCTTTCCTAGCGCTACCTCGCACACATGAGGGGGGAGGGGGTTGTTATTCCATGTGTGGCGGGGTGGCGATGGGAATAGATAAAGGCAGACAGTATGAATTATGTACATGTTTATATATGTATATGTCTGTGTGTATATATATGTGTACATTGAGATGCATTGGTATGTATATTTGCGTGTGTGGACGTCTATGTATATACATGTGTATGTGTGTGGGTTGGGCCATTCTTTCGTCTGTTTCCTTGCGCTACCTCGCAAACGCGGGAGACAGCGACAAAGCAAAATAATGTATACATATATATATATATATATATATATATATATATATATATATATATATATATATATTTCTTTTCTTTTGTTTCAAACTATTCGCCATTTCCCGCGTTAGCGAGGTAGCGTTAAGAACAGAGAACTGGGCCTTTGATGGAATATATATACATATATATATATATATATATATATATATATATATATATATATATATATATATATATATATATATATATATATATATATATATATATATATATATATACATATATATATATATATATATATATATATATATATATATATATATATATATATATATATATATATATATATATATATATATATATATATATATATATATATGTATATAGCTACCGCTAGGCTATGATCATGCAATCTAAAAATGGTAGCATACCATCATTTTCATTTTCTACACTAAATTTGATGGAAGGTACTAAATTGTTAAGTAAGGGGAGAAATATTTGTAGATTTTCATTTGTTGGCCAAGCACAAAGAACATCATCTACATACCTAAACCAAATTGCATTAGAAGGTAAGATATCCTTTAGTAATCTTGTTTCAAAAAATTCCATATAAAGATTACTTAGTACAGGTGAAAGAGAGTTACCCATTGCCATACCAAATTTTTGAGCATGATAATCTCCATTGAATTGAAATACACAGTCTTTTATACACAATTTTATCAATTCAATGAAAACATACTTTGGAACAAGTAAATGAATATCATCCAAGACATCAAATAAATATTTTAAAAGGTCATCAACTGGAACATTAGTGAAAAGTGAGGAAACATCAAAGCTAACTAGTTTGAAATCAAAATTAACGGTGATATTGTTTAGCTTGTTGTATAACAACTGACTGTTATATTTTTCTCTTGCCTCTACCCTGATGATGTGATTATTATATATATATTTTTTTTTTTTTTTTTTTTATACTTTGTCGCTGTCTCCCGCGTTTGCGAGGTAGCGCAAGGAAACAGACGAAAGAAATGGCCCAACCCACCCCCATACACATGTATATACACACGTCCACACACGCAAATATACATACCTACACAGCTTTCCATGGTTTACCCCGGACGCTTCACATGCCTTGATTCAATCCACTGACAGCACGTCAACCCCTGTATACCACATCGCTCCAATTCACTCTATTCCTTGCCCTCCTTTCACCCTCCTGCATGTTCAGGCCCCGATCACACAAAATCCTTTTCACTCCATCTTTCCACCTACAATTTGGTCTCCCTCTTCTCCTCGTTCCCTCCACCTCCGACACATATATCCTCTTGGTCAATCTTTCCTCACTCATTCTCTCCATGTGCCCAAACCATTTCAAAACACCCTCTTCTGCTCTCTCAACCACGCTCTTTTTATTTCCACACATCTCTCTTACCCTTACGTTACTTACTCGATCAAACCACCTCACACCACACATTGTCCTCAAACATCTCATTTCCAGCACATCCATCCTCCTGCGCACAACTCTATCCATAGCCCACGCCTCGCAACCATACAACATTGTTGGAACTACTATTCCTTCAAACATACCCATTTTTGCTTTCCGGGATAATGTTCTCGACTTCCACACATTTTTCAAGGCTCCCAAAATTTTCGCCCCCTCCCCCACCCTATGATCCACTTCCGCTTCCATGGTTCCATCCGCTGACAGATCCACTCCCAGATATCTAAAACACTTCACTTCCTCCAGTTTTTCTCCATTCAAACTCACCTCCCAATTGACTTGACCCTCAACCCTACTGTACCTAATAACCTTGCTCTTATTCACATTTACTCTTAACTTTCTTCTTCCACACACTTTACCAAACTCCGTCACCAGCTTCTGCAGTTTCTCACATGAATCCGCCACCAGCGCTGTATCATCAGCGAACAACAACTGACTCACTTCCCAAGCTCTCTCATCCCCAACAGACTTCATACTTGCCCCTCTTTCCAAGACTCTTGCATTTACCTCCCTAACAACCCCATCCATAAACAAATTAAACAACCATGGAGACATCACACACCCCTGCCGCAAACCAACATTCACTGAGAACCAATCACTTTCCTCTCTTCCTACACGTACACATGCCTTACATCCTCGATAAAAACTTTTCACTGCTTCTAACAACTTGCCTCCCACACCATATATTCTTAATACCTTCCACAGAGCATCTCTATCAACTCTATCATATGCCTTCTCCAGATCCATAAATGCTACATACAAATCCATTTGCTTTTCTAAGTATTTCTCACATACATTCTTCAAAGCAAACACCTGATCCACACATCCTCTACCACTTCTGAAACCACACTGCTCTTCCCCAATCTGATGCTCTGTACATGCCTTCACCCTCTCAATCAATACTCTCCCATATAATTTACCAGGAATACTCAACAAACTTATACCTCTGTAATTTGAGCACTCACTCTTATCCCCTTTGCCTTTGTACAATGGCACTATGCACGCATTCCGCCAATCCTCAGGCACCTCACCATGAGTCATACATACATTAAATAACCTTACCAACCAGTCAACAATACAGTCACCCCCTTTTTTAATAAATTCCACTGCAATACCATCCAAACCTGCTGCCTTGCCGGCTTTCATCTTCCGCAAAGCCTTTACTACCTCTTCTCTGTTTACCAAATCATTTTCCCTAACCCTCTCACTTTGCACACCACCTCGACCCAAACATCCTATATCTGCCACTCTGTCATCAGACACATTCAACAAACCTTCAAAATACTCATTCCATCTCCTTCTCACATCACCACTACTTGTTATCACCTCCCCATTTACGCCCTTCACTGAAGTTCCCATTTGCTCCCTTGTCTTACGCACCCTATTTACCTCCTTCCAGAACATCTTTTTATTCTCCCTAAAATTTAATGATAGTCTCTCACCCCAACTCTCATTTGCCCTTTTTTTCACCTCTTGCACCTTTCTCTTGACCTCCTGTCTCTTTCTTTTATACTTCTCCCACTCAATTGCATTTTTTCCCTGCAAAAATCGTCCAAATGCCTCTCTCTTCTCTTTCACTAATACTCTTACTTCTTCATCCCACCACTCACTACCCTTTCTAAACAGCCCACCTCCCACTCTTCTCATGCCACAAGCATCTTTTGCGCAATCCATCACTGATTCCCTAAATACATCCCATTCCTCCCCCACTCCCCTTACTTCCATTGTTCTCACCTTTTTCCATTCTGTACACAGTCTCTCCTGATACTTCTTCACACAGGTCTCCTTCCCAAGCTCACTTACTCTCACCACCTTCTTCACCCCAACATTCACTCTTCTTTTCTGAAAACCCATACTAATCTTCACCTTAGCCTCCACAAGATAATGATCAGACATCCCTCCAGTTGCACCTCTCAGTACATTGACATCCAAAAGTCTCTCTTTCGCACGCCTGTCAATTAACACGTAATCCAATAACGCTCTCTGGCCATCTCTCCTATTTACATAAGTATACTTATGTATATCTCGCTTTTTAAACCAGGTATTCCCAATCATCAGTCCTTTTTCAGCACATAAATCTACAAGCTCTTCACCATTTCCATTTACAACACTGAACACCCCATGCATACCAATTATTCCCTCAACTGCCACATTACTCACCTTTGCATTCAAATCACCCATCACTATAACCCGGTCTCGTGCATCAAAACCGCTAACACACTCATTTAGCTGCTCCCAAAACACTTGCCTCTCATGATCTTTCTTCTCATGCCCAGGTGCATATGCACCAATAATCACCCACCTCTCTCCATCAACTTTAATTTTACCCATATTAATCGAGAATTTACTTTCTTACATTCTATCACATACTCCCACAACTCCTGTTTCAGGAGTATTGCTACTCCTTCCCTTGCTCTTGTCCTCTCACTAACCCCTGACTTCACTCCCCAGACATTTCCAAACCACTCTTCCCCTATACCCTTGAGCTTCGTTTCACTCAGAGCCAAAACATCCAGGTTCCTTTCCTCAAACATACTACCTATCTCTCCTTTTTTCACATCTTGGTTACATCCACACACATTTAGGCATCCCACTCTGAGCCTTCGAGGAGGATGAGCACTCCCCGCGTGACTCCTTCTTCTGTTTCCCATTTTAGAAAGTTAATACAAGGAGGGGAGGATTTCCGGCCCCCCGCTCCCGTCCCCTCTAGGAATACGTGGGAAGTATTCTTTCACCCCTATCCCCAGGGATAATATACATATATATACACACACACACACACACACACACACATATACATATGAAAAATGTAAGAAACAATTTAGAAAACAAACTTTTAGCTTGAAAAAAAAAAAAAAAAAAAAAAAAAAAAAATATATATATATATATATATATAAAAAAATATATATATATATATATATATATATATATATATATATATATATATATATATATATATATATATATATATATATATATACATATATACATATATATATGTATATATGTATATACCTACTGTACCTAATAACCTTGCTCTTATTCACATTTACTCTTAACTTTCTTCTTTCGCACACTTTACCAAACTCAGTCACCAGCTTCTGCAGTTTCTCACATGAATCAGCCACCAGCGCTGTATCATCAGCGAACAACAACTGACTCACTTCCCAAGCTCTCTCATCCCCAACAGACTTCATCACCTCCCTAACAACCCCATCCATGTTAAGTTAAGTTAAGTTAAGAGTAAATGTGAATAAGAGCAAGGTTATTAGGTACAGTAGGGTTGAGGGTCAAGTCAATTGGGAGGTGAGTTTGAATGGAGAAAAACTGGAGGAAGTGAAGTGTTTTAGATATCTGGGAGTGGATCTGGCAGCGGATGGAACCATGGAAGCGGAAGTGGATCATAGGGTGGGGGAGGGGGCGAAAATCCTGGGAGCCTTGAAGAATGTGTGGAAGTCGAGAACATTATCTCGGAAAGCAAAAATAGGTATGTTTGAAGGAATAGTGGTTCCAACAATGTTGTATGGTTGCGAGGCGTGGGCTATGGATAGAGTTGTGCGCAGGAGGATGGATGTGCTGGAAATGAGATGTTTGAGGACAATGTGTGGTGTGAGGTGGTTTGATCGAGTGAGTAACGTAAGGGTAAGAGAGATGTGTGGAAATAAAAAGAGCGTGGTTGAGAGAGCAGAAGAGGGTGTTTTGAAGTGGTTTGGGCACATGGAGAGGATGAGTGAGGAAAGATTGACCAAGAGGATATATGTGTCGGAGGTGGAGGGAACAAGGAGAAGAGGGAGACCAAATTGGAGGTGGAAAGATGAAGTAAAAAAGATTTTGTGTGATCGGGGCCTGAACATGCAGGAGGGTGAAAGGAGGACAAGGAATAGAGTGAATTGGAGCGATGTGGTATACCGGGGTTGACGTGCTGTCAGTGGATTGAATCAAGGCATGTGAAGCGTCTGGGGTAAACCATGGAAAGCTGTGTAGGTATGTATATTTGCATGTGTGGACGTATGTATATACATGTGTATGGGGGGGGGGGGGAGGTTGGGCCATTTCTTTCGTCTGTTTCCTTGCGCTACCTCGCAAACGCGGGAGACAGCGACAAAGTATAATGAAATAAAAATAAATATATATATATATATATATATATATATATATATATATATATATATATATATATATATATATATATATATATATATATATATATATATATATATATATATTATCCCTGGGGATAGGGGAGAAAGAATACTTCCCACGTATTCCCTGCGTGCCGTAGAAGGCGATTAAAAGGGGAGAGAGCGTGGGGCTGGAAATCCTCCCCTCTCGTTTTTTTTTTTAATTTTCCAAAAGATGGAACAGAGAAGGGGGCCAGGTGAGGATATTCCCTCAAATGCCCAGTCCTCTGTTCTTAACGCTACCTCGCTAACGCGGGAAATGGAAAGTAGTTTGAAAGATGGATATATTTATATATATATATATATACATATATATATATATATATATATATATATATATATATATATATATATATATATATATATATATATGTATATATATATATATATATATATATATATATATATATATATATATATATCTTTTTTTTTTCTTTCAACTATTCGCCATTTCCCGCGTTAGCGAGGTAGCGTTAAGAACAGAGGACTGGGCCTTTGAGGGAATATCCTCACCTGGCCCCTTCTCTGTTCCTTCTTTTGGAAAATTGAAAAAAGAAAAATAATGAGAGGGGAGGATTTCCATCCCCCCCGCTCCCTCCCCTGTTAGTCGCCTTCTATGACACGCAGGGAATACGTGGGAAGTATTCTTTCTCCCATATACCCCAGGGTTATATATATATATATATATATATATATATATATATATATATATATATATATATATATATATATATATATATATATATATATATATATATATATATATATATATATATATATATATATATATATTACAGAGGTATAAGTTTGTTGAGTATTCCTGGTAAACTATATGGGAGGGTATTGATTGAGAGGGTGAAGGCATGTACAGAGCATCAGATTGGGGAAGAGCAGTGCGGTTTCAGAAGTGGTAGAGGATGTGTGGATCAGGTGTTTGCTTTGAAGAATGTATGTGAGAAATACTTAGAAAAGCAAATGGATTTGTATGTAGCATTTATGGATCTGGAGAAGGCATATGATAGAGTTGGTAGAGATGCTCTGTGGAAGGTATTAAGAATATATGGTGTGGGAGGCAAGTTGTTAGAAGCAGTGAAAAGTTTTTATCGAGGATGTAAGGCATGTGTACGTGTAGGAAGAGAGGAAAGTGATTGGTTCTCAGTGAATGTAGGTTTGCGGCAGGGGTGTGTGATGTCTCCATGGTTGTTTAATTTGTTTATGGATGGGGTTGTTAGGGAGGTAAATGCAAGAGTCCTGGAAAGAGGGGCAAGTATGAAGTCTGTTGGGGATGAGAGAGCTTGGGAAGTGAGTCAGTTGTTGTTCGCTGATGATACAGCGCTGGTGGCTGATTCATGTGAGAAACTGCAGAAGCTGGTGACTGAGTTTGGTAAAGTGTGTGGAAGAAGAAAGTTAAGAGTAAATGTGAATAAGAGCAAGGTTATTAGGTACAGTAGGGTTGAGGGTCAAGTCAATTGGGAGGTGAGTTTGAATGGAGAAAAACTGGAGGAAGTGAAGTGTTTTAGATATCTGGGAGTGGATCTGTCAGCGGATGGAACCATGGAAGCGGAAGTGGATCATAGGGTGGGGGAGGGGGCGAAAATTTTGGGAGCCTTGAAAAATGTGTGGAAGTCGAGAACATTATCTCGGAAAGCAAAAATGGGTATGTTTGAAGGAATAGTGGTTCCAACAATGTTGTATGGTTGCGAGGCGTGGGCTATGGATAGAGTTGTGCGCAGGAGGATGGATGTGCTGGAAATGAGATGTTTGAGGACAATGTGTGGTGTGAGGTGGTTTGATCGAGTAAGTAACGTAAGGGTAAGAGAGATGTGTGGAAATAAAAAGAGCATGGTTGAGAGAGCAGAAGAGGGTGTTTTGAAATGGTTTGGGCACATGGAGAGAATGAGTGAGGAAAGATTGACCAAGAGGATATATGTGTCGGAGGTGGAGGGAACGAGGAGAAGAGGGAGACCAAATTGGAGGTGGAAAGATGGAGTGAAAAAGATTTTGTGTGATCGGGGCCTGAACATGCAGGAGGGTGAAAGGAGGGCAAGGAATAGAGTGAATTGGAGCGATGTGGTATACAGGGGTTGACGTGCTGTCAGTGGATTGAATCAAGGCATGTGAAGCGTCTGGGGTAAACCATGGAAAGCTGTGTAGGTATGTATATTTGCGTGTGTGGACGTGTGTATGTACGTGTGTATGGGGGTTGGGCCATTTCTTTCGTCTGTTTCCTCGCGCTACCTCGCAAACGCGGGAGACAGCGACAAAGTATAAAAAAAAAAAAAAAAAAAAAAAAAAAATATATATGTATATATATATATATATATATATATATATATATATATATATATATATATATATATATATATATATATATATATATATATATATATATATATATATATATATATATTGGAGGTGGAAAGATGGAGTGAAAAAGATTTTGTGTGATCGGGGCCTGAACATGCAGGAGGGTGAAAGGAGGGCAAGGAATAGAGTGAATTGGAGCGATGTGGTATACAGGGGTTGACGTGCTGTCAGTGGATTGAATCAAGGCATGTGAAGCGTCTGGGGTAAACCATGGAAAGCTGTGTAGGTATGTATATTTGCGTGTGTGGACGTGTATGTACATGTGTATGGGGGGGGGGGGGGGTTGGGCCATTTCTTTCGTCTGTTTCCTTGCGCTACCTCGCAAACGCGGGAGACAGCGACAAAGTATAAAAAAAAAAAATATATATATATATATATATATATATATATATATATATATATATATATATATATATAAATATTTTTTTTTATTTTCATTATCATACTTTGTCGCTCTCTCCCGCGTTTGCGAGGTAGCGCAAGGAAACAGACGAAAGAAATGGCTCAACCCCCCCCCCCCCATACACATGTATATACATACGTCCACACACGTAAATATACACACCTACACAGCTTTCCATGGTTTACCCCAGACGCTTCACATGCCTTGATTCAATCCACTGACAGCACGTCAACCCAGGTATACCACATCGATCCAATTCACTCTATTCCTTGCCCTCCTTTCACCCTCCTGCATGTTCAGGCCCCGATCACACAAAATCTTTTTCACTCCATCTTTCCACCTCCAATTTGGTCTCCCTCTTCTCCTCGTTCCCTCCACCTCCGACACATATATCCTCTTGGTCAATCTTTCCTCACTCATTCTCTCCATGTGCCCAAACCACTTCAAAACACCCTCTTCTGCTCTCTCAACCACGCTCTTTTTATTTCCACACATCTCTCTTACCCTTACGTTACTCACTCGATCAAACCACCTCACACCACACATTGTCCTCAAACATCTCATTTCCAGCACATCCATCCTCCTGCGCACAACTCTATCCATAGCCCACGCCTCGCAACCATACAACATTGTTGGAACCACTATTCCTTCAAACATACCCATTTTTGCGTTCCGAGATAATGTTCTCGACTTCCACACTTTCTTCAAGGCTCCCAGAATTTTCGTCCCCTCCCCCACCCTATGATCCACCTCCGCTTCCATGGTTCCATCCGCTGCCAGATCCACTCTCACATATCTAAAACACTTCACTTCCTCCAGTTTTTCTCCATTCAAACTCACCTCCCAATTGACTTGACCGTCAACCCTACTGTACCTAATAACCTTGCTCTTATTCACATTTACTCTTAACTTTCTTCTTCCACACACTTTACCAAACTCAGTCACCAGCTTCTGAAGTTTCTCACATGAATCAGCCACCAGCGCTGTATCATCAGCGAACAACAACTGACTCACTTCCCAAGCTCTCTCATCCCCAACAAACTTCATACTTGCCCCTCTTTCCAAAACTCTTGCATTTACCTCCCTAACTACCCCATTCATAAACAAATTAAACAACCATGGAGACATCACACACCCCTGCTGCAAACCTACATTCACTGAGAACCAATCACTTTCCTCTCTTCCTACACGTACACATGCCTTACATCCTCGATAAAAACTTTTCACTGCTTCTAACAACTTTCCTCCCACACCATATATTCTTAATACCTTCCACAGAGCATCTCTATCAACTCTATCATATGCCTTCTCCAGATCCATAAATGCTACATACAAATCCATTTGCTTTTCTAAGTATTTCTCACATACATTCTTCAAAGCAAACACCTGATCCACACATCCTCTACCACTTCTGAAACCACACTGCTCTTCCCCAATCTGATGCTCTGTACATGCCTTCACCCTCTCAATCAATACCCTCCCATATAATTTACCAGGAATACTCAACAAACTTATACCTCTGTAATTTGAGCACTCACTCTTAACCCCTTTGCCTTTGTACAATGGCACTATGCACGCATTCCGCCAATCCTCAGGCACCTCACCATGAGTCATACATACATCAAATAACCTTACCAACCAGTCAACAATATAGTCACCCCCTTTTTTAATAAATTCCACTGTAATACCATCCAAACCTGCTGCCTTGCCGGCTTTCATCTTCCGCAAAGCTTTCACTACCTCTTCTCTGTTTACCAAATCATTTTCCCTAACCCTCTCACTTTGCACACCACCTCGACCAAAACACCCTATATCTGCCACTCTATCATCAAACACATTCAACAAACCTTCACAATACTCACTCCATCTCCTTCTCACATCACCACTACTTGTTATTACCTGCCCATTTGCGCCCTTCACTGAAGTTCCCATTTGCTCCCTTGTCTTACGCTCTTTATTTACCTCCTTCCAGAACATCTTTTTATTCCCCCTAGAATTTAATGATACTCTCTCACCCCAACTCTCATTTGACCTTTTTTCACCTCTTGCACCTTTCTCTTGACCTCCTGTCTCTTTCTTTTATACATCTCCCACTCAATTGCATTTTTTCCCTGCAAAAATCGTCCAAATGCCTCTCTCTTCTCTTTCACTAATACTCTTACTTCTTCATCCCACCACTCACTACCCTTTCTAATCAACCCACCTCCCACTCTTCTCATGCCACAGGCATCTTTTACGCAATCCATCACTGATTCCCTAAATACATCCCATTCCTCCCCCACTCCCCTTACTTCCATTGTTCTCTCCTTTTTCCATTCTGTACTCAGTCTCTCCTGGTACTTCCTCACACAAGTCTCCTTCCCAAGCTCACTTACTCTCACCACACTCTTCACCCCAACATTCACTCTTCTTTTCTGAAAACCCATACAAATCTTCACCTTTGCCTACACAAGATAATGATCAGATATCCCTCCAGTTGCACCTCTCAGCACATTAACATCCAAAAGTCTCTCTTTCGCACGACTGTCAATTAACACGTAATCCAATAACGCTCTCTGGCCATCTCTCCTACTTACATAAGTATACTTATGTATATATCGCTTTTTAAACCAGGTATTCCCAATCATCAGTCCTTTTTCAGCACATAAATCTACAAGCTCCTCACCATTTCCATTTACAACACTGAACACCCCATGTATATATATATATATTATCTTTTTTTTTTTGCTTTGTCGCTGTCTCCCGCGTTTGCGAGGTAGCGCAAGGAAACAGACGAAAGAAATGGCCCAACGCACCCCCATACACATGTATATACATACGTCCACACACGCAAATATACATACCTACACAGCTTTCCATGGTTTACCCCAGACGCTTCACATGCCATGATTCAATCCACTGACAGCACGTCAACCCCGGTATACCACATCGATCCAATTCACTCTATTCCTTGTCCTCCTTTCACCGTCCTGCATGTTCAGGCCCCGATCACACAAAATCTTTTTCACTCCATCTTTCTACCTCCAATTTGGTCTCCCACTTCTCCTCGTTCCCTCCACCTCCGACACTTATATCCTCTTGGTCAAACTTTCCTCACTCATTCTCTCCATGTGCCCAAACCTTTTCAAAACACCCGCTTCTGCTCTCTCAACCACGCTCTTTTTATTTCCACACATCTCTCTTACCCTTACGTTACTCACTCGATCAAACCACCTCACACCACACATTGTCCTCAAACATCTCATTTCCAGCACATACATCCTACTGCGCACAACTCTATCCATAGCCTACGCCTCGCAACCATACAACATTGTTGGAAACACTATTCCTTCAAACATACCCATTTTTGCTTTCCGAGATAATGTTCTCGACTTCCAAACATTCTTCAAGGCTCGAAGAATTTTCGCCCCCTCCCCCACCCTATGATCCACTTCCGCTTCCATGGTTCCATCCGCTGCCAGATCCACTCCCAGAAATCTAAAACACTTTACTTCCTCCAGCTTTTCTCCATTCAAACTTACCTCCGAATTGACTTGACCCTCAACCCTACTGTACCTAATAACCTTGCTCTTATTCACATTTACTCTTATCTTTCTTCTTTCACACACTTTACCAAACTCAGTCACCAGCTTCTGCAGTTTCTCACATGAATCAGCCACCATCGCTGTATCATCAGCGAACAACAACTGACTCACTTCCCAAGCTCTCTCATCCACAACAGACTTCATACTTGCTCCTCTTTCCAAAAACTCTTGCATTCACCTCCCTAACAACCCCATCCATAAACAAGTTAAACAACCATGGAGACATCACACACCCATGCCGCAAACCTACATTCACTGAGAACCAATCACTTTCCTCTCTTCCTACATATACACATGCCTTACATCCTCGATAAAAACTTTTCACTGCTTCTAACAACTTGCCTCCCACACCATATATTCTTAATACCTTCCGCAGAGCATCTCTATCAACTCTATCATATGCCTTCTCCAGATCCATAAATGCTACATACAAATCCATTTGCTTTTCTAAGTATTTCTCACATACATTCTTCAAAGCAAACACCTGATCCACACATCCTCTACCACTTTTGAAACCACACTGCTCTTCCCCAATCTGATGCTCTGTACATACCTTCACCCTCTCAATCAATACCCTCCCATACAATTTACCAGGAATACTCAACAAACTTATACCTCTGTATTTTGAGCACTCACTCTTATTCCCTTTGCCTTTGTACAATGGTACTATGCAAGCATTCCGCCAATCCTCAGGCACCTCACCCTGAGTCATACATACATTAAATAACCTTACCAACCAGTCAATAATACAGTCACCCCCTTTTCTAATAAATTCCACTGCAATACCATCCAAACCTGCTGCCTTGCCGGCTTTCATATCCCGCAAAGCTTTTACTACCTCTTCTCTGTTTATCAAATCATTTTCCCTAACCCTCTCACTTTGTACACCACCTCGACCAAAACACCCTATATCTGCCACTCTATCATCAAACACATTTAACAAACCTTCAAAATACTCACTCCATCTCCTTCTCACATCACCACTACTTGTTATCACCTCCCCATCATCGCCCTTCACTGAAGTTCCCATTTGCTCCCTTGTCTTACGCACTTTATTTATCTCCTTCCAGAACATCTTTTGATTCTCCCTAAAATTTAATGATACTCTCTCACCCCAACTCTCATTTGCCCTCTTTTTCACCTCTTGCACATTTCTCTTGACCTCCTGTCTCTTTCTTTTATACATCTCCCACTCAATTGCATTTTTTCCCTGCAAAAATCGTCCAAATGCCTCTCTCTTCTCTTTCACTAATAATCTTACTTCTTCACCCCACCACTCACTACCCTTTCTAATCAACCTACCTCCCACTCTTCTCTTGCCACAAGCATCTTTTGCGCAATCCATCACTGATTCCCTAAATACGTCCCATTCTTCCCCACTCCCCTTACTTCCATGGTGGTGGTGCTGCAGGGTGATAAAGGGGAGCTTTGTTCTGCAAACATTGGTGACTCTGGGTTCCTGGTTGTACGTGATGGATCAGTATTCCACCGGTCGGAAGAGCAACAGCATTATTTCAACACACCTTTCCAGCTGTCACTCCCCCCACCTGGTACCAATTCTCAGTTCCTCAGCGACAGACCTGAAAGTGCTGAGACGTTAGAGTTCCTAGTGAAGGAGGGTTACATGTTGATGGTGGCCACAGATGGTGTGTTTGATAATCTCCCTGATTCTATGATTATTAAAGAAATGGTTAAAGTCCAAGGGTCTACTGATCTGTCATTGTTGCAGCAGGCAGCTAATTCTATTGCACAACAAGCACGAAAATTAGCGTTTGACGAAGATTATATGTCACCATTTGCTCGTAATGCACGGGAAAATGGTATCAATGCAATAGCATAGCCATCCCTGCTATCAGAAGCCTGCACAAACTTCGCAGCAGGTACTACAAAATGATTATCATCATCATTGGCAAGCTTAAGCGTCGCATCATGGGAAGAACCATCATAATGGAGTTGCATGGACTGTGATCCTTGCTGTGGTTACAAGAATGTTCTTCCGCCCACCAGTGATGCTACTACGTTTGTGAATCAAGAACCATTGCAACACAAACCTCGCCAGGTGGTACAGTGTCCCGCAGTGTATCGAGACAGACTTCCCCAGAACTTTTTTAAAGGGGAAGTAAATGTTGTGTTACTGGAGTGAGAGTTTTCATACATGGTGCTTTGACAAGAAAATAGTGAAATTGGAAAAAATGTAGCTTAGACATTGAAGCTTATTGATACAGTGGTTAAATTGATGAGAACTACTATTGACGTTTGTGTAAATAAATTATACATTTCCCTTTCCATAGCCAGAGGTTGAACCATTATGTGACATTCATTTTTTCATTTCATTTCAAGCTAGAAGTTTCAGTTTTCTAAATTATTTCTTACATTTTTCATATGTATATATATGTATATGTGTGTGTGTGTGTGTGTATATGTGCGTGTGTGTGTGTATGTATATATATATATATATATATATATATATATATATATATATATATATATATATATATATATATATATATATATATATATATATTATCCCTGGGGATAGGGGAGAAAGAATACTTCCCACGTATTCCCTGCGTGTCGTAGAAGGCGACTAAATGGGGAGGGAGCGGGTGGCTGGAAATCCTCCCCTCTCGTTTTTTTTTTAATTTTCCAAAAGAAGGAACAGAGAAGGGGGCCAGGTGAGGATTTTCCCTCTAAGGCCCAGTCCTCTGTTCTTAGCGCTACCTCGCAAGTGCGGGAAATGGCGAATCGTATGAAAAAAAAAAAAAAAAAAAAAATATATATATATATATATATATATATATATATATATATATATATATATATATATATATATATATATATATATATATATATATATTTATCCCTGGGGATAGGGGATTAAGAATACTTCCCACGTATTCCCTGCGAGTCGTAGAAGGCGACTAAAAGGGGAGGGAGCGGGGGGCTGGAAATCCTCCCCTCTCGTTTTTTTTTTTTAATTTTCCAAAAGAAGGAACACAGAATTGGGCCAGGTGAGGGTATTCCCTCAAAGGCCCAGTCCTCTGTTCTTAATGCTACCTCGCTAACGCGGGAAATGGCGAATAGTTTAAAAGAAAAAAGAAAAAATATATATATATATATATATATATATATATATATATATATATATATATATATATATATATATATATATATATATTTTTCTTTTTTTTTTTGCTTTGTCGCTGTCTCCCGCGTTTCCGAGGTAGCGCAAGGAAACAGACGAAAGAAATGGCCCAACCCACCCCCATACACATGCCTTGATTCAATCCACTGACAGCACGTCAACCCCGGTATACCACATCGCTCCAATTCACTCTATTCTTTGCCCTCCTTTCACCCTCCTGCATGTTCAGGCCCCGATCACACAAAATCTTTTTCACTCCTTCTTTCCACCTCGAATTTGGTCTCCCTCTTCTCCTCGTTCCCTCCACCTCCGACACATATATCCTCTTGGTCAATCTTTCCTCACTCATTCTCTCCATGTGACCAAACCATTTCAAAACACCCTCTTCTACTCTCTCAACCACGCTCTTTTTATTTCCACACATCTCTCTTACCCTTACGTTACTTACTCGATCAAACCACCTCACACCACACATTGTCCTCAAACATCTCATTTCCAGCACATCCATCCTCCTGCGCACAACTCTATCCATAGTCCACGCCTCGCAACCATACAACATTGTTGGAACCACTATTCCTTCAAACATACACATTTTTGCTTTCCGAGATAATGTTCTCCACTTCCACACATTCTTCAAGGCTCCCAGAATTTTCGCCCCCTCCCCCACCCTATGATCCACTTCCGCTTCCATGGTTCCTTCCGCTGCCAGATCCACTCCCAGATATCTAAAACACTTCACTTCCTCCAGTTTTTCTCCATTCAAACTAACCTCCCAATTGAATTGACCCTCAACCCTACTGTACCTAATAACCTTGTTCTTATTCACATTTACTCTTAACTTTCTTCTTTCACACACTTTACCAAACTCAGTCACCAGCTTCTGCAGTTTCTCACATGAATCAGCCACCAGCGCTGTATCATCAGCGAACAACAACTGACTCACTTCCCAAGCTCTCTCATCCCCAACACACTTCATACTTGCCCCTCTTTCCAAAACTCTTGCATTCACCTCCCTAACAACCCCATCCATAAACAAATTAAACAACCATGGAGACATCACACACCCCTGCCGCAAACCTACATTCATAGAGAACCAATCACTTTTCTCTCTTCCTACACGTACACATGCCTTACATCCTCGATAAAAACTTTTCACTGCTTCTAACAACTTGCCTCCCACACCATATATTCTTAATACCTTCCACAGAGCATCTCTATCAACTCTATCATATGCCTTCTCCAGATCCATAAATGCTACATACAAATCCATTTGCTTTTCTAAGTATTTCTCACATACATTCTTCAAAGCAAACACCTGATCCACACATCCTCTACCACTTCTGAAACCACATTGCTCTTCCCCAATCTGATGCTCTGTACATGCCTTCATCCTCTCAATCAATACCCTCCCATATAATTTACCAGGAATACTCAACAAACTTATACCTCTGTAATTTGAGCACTCACTCTTATCCCCTTTGCCTTTGTACAATGGCGCTATGCACGCATTCCGCCAATCCTCAGGCACCTCACTATATATATATATATATATATATATATATATATATATATATATATATATATATATATATATATATATATATATATATATATATATATATATATATGTGTGTGTGTGTGTGTGTGTGTGTGTGTATTATACTTTGTCGCTGTCTCCCGCGTTAGTGAGGTAGCGCAAGAAAACAGACGAAAGAATGGCCCAACCCACCCAAATACACATGTATCTACATACACGTGTACACACGCAAATATACATACCTATACATCTGAACGTTAAAAAAAGAAAATGGGAAACAGGAGAAGGAGTCACGCGGGGAGTGCTCATCCTCCTCGAAGGCTCAGATTGGGGTGCCTAAATGTGTGTGGGTGTAACCAAGATGTGAAAAAAGGATGGATAGGTAGTATGTTTGAGGAAAGGAACCTGGATGTTTTGGCTCTGAGTGAAACGAAGCTCAAGGGTAAAGGGGAAGAGTGGTTTGGGAATGTTTTGGGAGTAAGGTCAGGGGTTAGTGAGAGGACAAGAGCAAGGGAAGGAGTAGCAATACTCCTGAAACAGGAGTTGTGGGAGTATGTGATAGAATGTAAGAAAGTAAATTCTCGATTAATATGGGTAAAACTGAAAGTTGATGGAGAGAGATGGGTGATTATTGGTGCATATGCACCTGGGCATGAGAAGAAAGATCATGAGAGGCAAGTGTTTTGGGAGCAGCTGAATGAGTGTGTTAGTGGTTTTGATGCACGAGACCGGGTTATAGTGATGGGTGATTTGAATGCAAAGGTGAGTAATGTGGCAGTTGAGGGAATAATTGGTATACATGGGGTGTTCAGTGTTGTAAATGGAAATGGTGAAGAGCTTGTAGATTTATGTGCTGAAAAAGGACTGATGATTGGGAATACCTGGTTTAAAAAGCGATATATACATAAGTATACTTATGTAAGTAGGAAAGATGGCCAGAGAGCGTTATTGGATTACGTGTTAATTGACAGGCGCGCGAAAGAGAGACTTTTGGATGTTAATGTGCTGAGAGGTGCAACTGGAGGGATGTCTGATCATTATCTTGTGGAGGCTAAGGTGAAGATTTGTATGGGTTTTCAGAGAAGAAGAGTGAATGTTGGGTAGAAGAGGGTGGTGAGAGTAAGTGAGGTTGGGAAGGAGACTTGTGTGAGGAAGTACCAGGAGAGACTGAGTACAGAATGGAAAAAGGTGAGAACAATGGAAGTAAGGGGAGTGGGGGAGGTATGGGATGTATTTAGGGAATCAGTGATGGATTGCGCAAAAGATGCTTGTGGCATGAGAAGAGTGGGAGGTGGGTTGATTAGAAAGGGTAGTGAGTGGTGGGCTGAAGAAGTAAGAGTATTAGTGAAAGAGAAGAGAGAGGCATTTGGACGATTTTTGCAGGGAAAAAATGCAATTGAGTGGGAGATGTATAAAAGAAAGAGACAGGAGGTCAAGAGAAAGGTGCAAGAGGTGAAAAATAGGGCAAATGAGAGTTGGGGTGAGAGAGTATCATTAAGTTTTAGGGAGAATCAAAAGATGTTCTGGAAGGAGATAAATAAAGTGCGTAAGACAAGGGAGCAAATGGGAACTTCAGTGAAGGGCGCAAATGGGGAGGTAATAACAAGTAGTGGTGATGTGAGAAGGAGATGGAGTGAGTATTTTGAAGGTTTGTTGAATGTGTTTGATGATAGAGTGGCAGATATAGGGTGTTTTGGTCGAGGTGGTGTGCAAAGTGAGAGGGTTAGGGAAAATGATTTGGTAAACAGAGAAGAGGTAGTAAAAGCTTTGCGGAAGATGAAAGCCGGCACGGCAGCAGGTTTGGATGGTATTGCAGTGGAATTTATTAAAAAAGGGGGTGACTGTATTGTTGACTGGTTGGTAAGGTTATTTAATGTATGTATGACTCAGGGTGAGGTGCCTGAAGATTGGCGGAATGCGTGCATAGTGCCATTGTACAAACGCAAAGGGGATAAGAGTGAGTGCTCAAATTACAGAGGTATAAGTTTGTTGAGTATTCCTGGTAAAGTATATGGGAGGATATTGATTGAGAGGGTGAAGGCATGTACAGAGCATCAGACTGGGGAAGAGCAGTGTGGTTTCAGAAGTGGTAGAGGATGTGTGAATCAGGTGTTTGCTTTGAAGAATGTATGTGAGAAATACTTAGAAAAGCAAATGGATTTGTATGTATCATTTATGGATCTGGAGAAGGCATATGATAGAGTTGATAGAGATGCTCTGTGGAAGGTATTAAGGATATATGGTGTAGGAGGCAAGTTGTTAGGGGCAGTGAAAAGTTTTTATCGAGGATGTAAGGCATGTGTACGTGTAGGAAGAGAGGAAAGTGATTGGTTCTCAGTGAATGTAGGTTTGCGGCAGGGGTGTGTGATGTCTCCATGGTTTTTAATTTGTTTATGGATGGGGTTGTTAGGGAGGTGAATGCAAGAGTTTTGGAAAGAGGGGCAAGTATGAAGTGTGTTGGGGATGAGAGAGCTTGGGAAGTGAGTCAGTTGTTGTTCGCTGATGATACAGCGCTGGTGGCTGATTCATGTGAGAAACTGCAGAAGCTGGTGACTGAGTTTGGTAAAGTGTGTGAAAGAAGAAAGTTAAGAGTAAATGTGAATTTGAGCAAGGTTATTAGGTACAGTAGGGTTGAGGGTCAAGTCAATTGGGAGGTGAGTTTGAATGGAGAAAAACTGGAGGAAGTGAAGTGTTTTAGATATCTGGGAGTGGATCTGGCAGCGGATGGAACCATGGAAGCGGAAGTGGATCATAGGGTGGGGGAGGGGGGGAAAATTCTGGGAGCCTTGAAGAATGTGTGGAAGTCGAGAACATTATCTCGGAAAGCAAAAATGTGTATGTTTGAAGGAATAGTGGTTCCAACAATGTTGTATGGTTGCGAGGCGTGGGCTATGGATAGAGTTGTGCGCAGGAGGATGGATGTGCTGGAAATGAGATGTTTGAGGACAATGTGTGGTGTGAGGTGGTTTGATCGAGTAAGTAACGTAAGGGTAAGAGAGATGTGTGGAAATAAAAAGAGCGTGGTTGAGAGAGCAGAAGAGGGTGTTTTGAAATGGTTCGGGCACATGGATAGAATGAGTGAGGAAAGATTGACCAAGAGAATATATGTGTCGGAGGTGGAGGGAACGAGGAGAAGAGGGAGACCAAATTGGAGGTGGAAAGAAGGAGTGAAAAAGATTTTGTGTGATCGGGGCCTGAACATGCAGGAGGGTGAAAGGAGGGCAAGGAATAGAGTGATTTGGAGCGATGTGGTATACCGGGGTTGACGTGCTGTCAGTGGATTGAATCAAGGCATGTGAAGCGTCTGGGGTAAAACATGGAAAGCTGTGTAGGTATGTATATTTGCGTGTGTGGACGTATGTATATACATGTGTATGGGGGTGGGTTGTCCCATTTCTTTCGTCTGTTTCCTTGCGCTACCTCGCAAACGCGGGAGACAGCGACAAAGCAAAAAAAAAAAAAAAAACATATGAACGTATAACCCAGACTTCCCCACACACTATTCTTTCCCCTACCCAACATTTCCCACACCCCAACCTTGCCCACACCCAAAAACTCCTCATACCTCAAACTTCCCCACACCCCAGCCTTTCTCACACCACAGCCTTCCCCACACCCTATTCTTACCCATACCTAAGCATTCCCCACCCCCAGACCCTCCCCACACCCTAACTTTCCCCAAATCTCTACTTTTACCACACTCCAACCTTCCTCACACAATAACCTTCCCCACGTCCCCAACGTCCCCCACGTCCCCATCCTTCTTCACGCCCCAACCTTCCCTACAACTCAATCTTCCACACACCCCAAAATCCCCAAGCACCATCTTCCCCACACACCAACCTTCCTCATAACTCAACGTTCTCCACACCCCAACCTTCCCAGCGTCTCAACCTTCCCCACAACCCAACCTTCACCACACACCAACCTTTCCCACTTCCCCATTGTCCCCCACGTTCCCATCCTTCTCCATGTCCCAGCCTTTCCTACACTCCAACCTTCTCTAAGTCCCAAATTTCCCACACCCTAATATTCCCCACCTCCCAACCTTCCCCACACCCGAACCTTTCCCACACACCAACCTTCCGCATACCTCAACCTTCCCCACACTCCAGCATTCCCAACACTCCAACCTTCGACAAGCCCAAAGCTTCCCCACAAGCCAACCTTCCTCACACACCACCCTTCCCCACGTCCCCAACGTCCCCCACGTCCCAATCCTTCTCCACGTTCTAACCTTCCCCACAACTCAACCTTCGCACACCCCAACCTTCCCCACACATTAACCTTCCCCAAAGACCAATCTTCTCCACACCCCAACCTTCCCCACACCTCAACCTTCTCCATACCACAGACTTTCCCACACCCCAACCTTTCTCTTACCTCAACTTTCCCCAGATAACAGCCTTCCCCATACATCAGCCTTCCTCACACCCCAACCTTACCCACGTCTCAACCTTTCCCATACCCAAACCTTCCTTATACCTCAATCTTCCCCACACCCCAGCCTCCCCCACACCCCGAGCCTTCCCCATACCACAATCTTACCCACGTCCCTTCCTTACCCATACCCAAACCTTCCTCATACCCTAACCTTCCCACACCCCAACTTCCTCATACCTAAATCTCCCCCACATCCCAACCTTTCCCACCCACACCTGAACCTTCTCGACACATCCAACCTGCCTGATATCTCGACACCCATCCTTCCCGATACACCCAACCTTCCCTACGCACACCCAGCCTTTTCGATATCTTAATCTCCCGGCATATCTAAACTTTCCCACAACTCATCTTGCTCAATATTCACATCTTCCCTACATACCCTCCTTCCTCACCATACCCCAAACATGCCTAACATCCACACGCACACACACCAACACTAATTTTATACACGTCCCAAACCACCCTCGCACCCCAACCTTCCCCACATCTCAACCTTTCCCACAACTCGATCTTTCAACACACTTGGTCTTCCTCAAAGATCAGCCTTTCCCACATTCTCTTCTCATACATCCAACCTCACCCATGTACACAATCTTTCCTAAATTCCAGCCCATACCACATAACCAAGCCATTCCATATCCAATCTCCTGAACACCCCAAACAGGCCTAAATCTCCAACTTTCCCCACACCTAATCGTGCCCCTCACACAGAGGTCCCCATACACCCGAACATTCTTCACATCAAACATCCACATCCCACTAGTCTAGCTCTTTATATTCACTGGCATCCCACTGGGAATTTCAAATCATATCTTAAAAAAAAATTAAATAAATTGCGTGGTTTGACGAACTTGAAAAATTCTAAAATGCTTTTTTAATTACTTCCGGACTGTACACTAATTGGCTCAGTGGAAATAATCTGAAAAATATGCTAGTCCCATTTATCCTAAATTCAACTGACCTCATTATCAAAGTTTTCCGTTTTCACAGTCTAACAGAATGATAATGGATTATATCATCTATCACATTATGAAAAGGATATGATTAGGATATGGCTGTGTTACCGGACGAGGAAGAGTGAGAGCTATGTTGCCGGACAGGGAGGAATGCTAGCTGTGTTACCAGACCGGGAGGATTGCTACCTGTGTTACCAGATCGGAAGGAGTGCTAGCTGTATTACCAGTCCGGGAGGAGTGGTAGCTGTGCTACCAGACCGGGAGGAGTGGTAGCTGTCCTACCAGACCGGGAGGAGTGGTAGCTGTGCTACCAGACCGGGAGGAGTGGTAGCTGTGCTACCAGACCGGGAGGAGTGGTAGCTGTGCTACCAGACCGGGAGGAGTGGTAGCTGTGCTACCAGACCGGGAGGAGTGGTAGCTGTGCTACCAGACCGGGAGGAGTGGTAGCTGTCCTACCAGACCGGGAGGAGTGGTAGCTGTGCTACCAGACCGGGAGGAGTGGTAGCTGTGCTACCAGACCGGGAGGAGTGGTAGCTGTGCTACCAGACCGGGAGGAGTGGTAGCTGTGCTACCAGACCGGGAGGAGTGGTAGCTGCCCTACCAGACCGGGAGGAGTGGTAGCTGTGCTACCAGACCGGGAGGAGTGGTAGCTGTGCTACCAGACCGGGAGGAGTACTACTGTGTTAACAGATCGTGGGAGTGCAAGGTGTATTACCAGACCAGGAGTGCCAACTGTGTTAACTTGACAAAAAGTATTACTATTTGTGTTATCAGACCGAGAGGAGTGCTAGCTGTGCACCCAGACCGGGAGGAGTGCAAGCTGTATTACCAGATCGGGAGGAGTGCTATCAGTGTTACCAGACTGAAAGTATTACTAGCTGTGTTACCAGACAGGGAGAGGTGCTAGCTGTATCATCAGACCGGGAGCAGTGATGGACGTGTTACCAGAACGGGAGTGCTGACTGTGTTATCAGACAGGGAGGAGTGCTAACTGTATTGCTAGATAAGGATGAGTGCTAGCTGTGTTACCAGATTTGGAGGAGGGCTAGCTGTGTTACCAGATTTGGAGGAGGGCTAGCTGTGTTACCAGATTTGGAGGAGGGCTATCTGTGTTACCAGATTTGGAGGAGGGCTATCTGTGTTACCAGATTTGGAGGAGGGCTAGCTGTGTTACCAGATTTGGAGGAGGGCTAACTGTGTTACGAGATAGAGGGGTTGGGGGGGTTTGGCTAGCCGGGTCCCCAGGTTGGGAGGAGCGCTAGTTGTGTTACCAGACCAGGAAGAATGCTTGCTGTGTTAGAAAATTGGGATGAGTGCTAGCTGTGTCATCGGATGCGGAGGAGTGCTAGCTTTGTTACCAGATCGGGAGGAGTGCTATCGGTGTTACTGGATCGGGAGGAGTGCTATTTGTGTTACAAGATTGGAGTGAGTGCTCATGGTGCTACTAGATCGGGAGGCGTGCTAGCTGTGTTACCATATCGGGAGGAATGCTAGCTTTGTTACCAGACCAGAAAAAAGTGCTTGCTGTGTTACATGAGTGGGTGGAATGGTAGCTATGTTACCAGATACGGAGGAGTGGTAGTTGTGTTGCCAGATACAGAAAAGTGCTAGATGTGTTACTAGATCGGGTGGATTGCTAGATGTGTTACCAACGAGGGAGGAGTGCTAGCTGTGTTACCATATCTGGATGAACACTAGCTGTGTTACCAGATAAGGAGGAATAGTGGTTGTATTACCAGACCGGGAGGAGTGCTATCTGTGTTACCAGGCCGGGAGGAGTAGTTGCTGTGTTAGGAGATCGGGAGAGGTGCTAACAAAGTCATTAGACCGGGAGGAATGATAGCTTTGTTACCAGATAGGGAGGAGTGCTAGCTGTGTTACCAGACTTGGAGGAGTGCTTGTTCTGTTAGAAGATCGGGAGGATTGTTAGCTGCGTTGCCGCACCGAAAGCATTGCTACCTCTGTTATCAGATCAGGAAGAGTGCTAGCTGTGTTACAAGACCAGTAGAAATGCTAGCTGTGTTACTAGACAGGAAGAGTGCTAGCTGTGTTATCAGACCGGGATGAGCGCTAGCTGTGTTACAGACCAGGAGGAGTGCTTGCTGTGTTAGAAGATCGGGAGGAGGGATGGCTCTGTTACCAGATCGAGAGGAGAGCTAGTTGTGTTACACGATATGGATGAATGCTAGCGTGTTACCAGATCGAGTAAATTCCTGCCTGTGTTACCAGACTCGAAGGAGTGCTAGCTTTCTTACCATATCGGGAGAGGTGCTACTTGTGTCAAAAGGTCGGGAGGAGTGCTAGATGTGTTACCAGATAAGGACGAGTGCTAGGTGTGTTACCAAATACGGAGGAAGGTTAACTGTGTTACCAGACCAGTAAGAGTGCTGGCTGGGTTACCAGATCAAAGGTGCTATCTTTGTTTCCAGATCAGGAAGAGTACTAGCTTTCTTGCCAGACCGAGAGGAGTTCTTGCTGTGTTAGAAGATCGGCAGGAGCGTTATCTCTGTTACCGGACCGGAAAGAGTACTAACTTTCTTTCTAGATCGGGAGGAGTGCTAGCTGTGTTACCACATCGGGAAGAGTGCTAGGTTTGCTACCAGACCGGAAGAAGTTCTAGCTGTGTTACCTGACCGGGTGATGTGCTAGCTATGTTACCAGATACGTAGGAGTGGTAGTTGTGCTACCAGATACGGAGGAGTGCTAGCTGCATTACCAGATCGGGAGGAGCGCTAGACGTGTTACCAGATCGGGATAAGCGCTTCCTGTGATACCAGACCGGGAGGAATAGCAGCTGTGTTACCAGATTGGGAGAAGTGTTTTCTGTGTTAGCATACCGGAAGGAGCGTTTGCTGTCTTAGAAGATCGGGAGGAGTGTTAACTGTGTTACCAGAACGGAACGAGTGATATCTCTGTTACCAGATCGGTGGGAGTGCTTGCTATGTTACCTTATGTGGAGGAGTGCTAGCCGTGTTACCAGATCAGAAGGAGTGCTAGAACTGTTACCAGATCGGGAGGAATGCTAGTTGTGTTACGCGATAGGGCTGAATGTTACCTGTGTTACCGTATCGAGAGGATTCCTAGCTGTGTTACCAGCTTGGAAGGAATATTAGCTATCGGGAGGAACGCTAGTTGTTTTACCAGAAAGGTAGGAGTGCTAGCTCTGCTATCAGATCGGGAAGAATGCTAGCTGTTACAAGATCGGAAGGAATGCTAGCTGTGTTACCAGATCGGGAGGAGCACTAGGTGTGTTACTAGACCGGGAGGAGTGCTAGCATTCTTACCAGGTCGGAAGGAGTGCTTGCTGTGTTGATCGGGATGAGTGCTAGCTTTGTTACTGGACAGGGATGAGTGCTAGCTTTGTTACTAGATTGGGCGGAATGCTAGCTGTTTCATCAGACCGGGAGGAGTGTTAGCCGTGTTACCTGACTGGGAGGAGTGCTAGCTGTGTAACCTGATTTGATGGAGTGCTATCTGTGTTACAAAATTGAGAGGAGTGCTCATTGTGTTACTAGATAGGGAGGAGTGCTAGCTGTATTACAAGATCGGGAGAAGTGCTAGCTATGTTACCAGACCGGAAGAAGTGCTAGCTGTGTGTTCTGACCGTATGGAATACTAGCTATGTTACCAGACACGTAGGAGTGGTAGTTGTATTGCCAGATACGGAGAAGTGCTAGCTATGTTACTATATCAGGAGGAGTGCCAGGCGTGTCACCAGATCGGGATGAGCGCTACCTGTTTTACCAGATCGGGAACAGCGTTATCTGTGTTACCAGACTGGGAGGAGTGCTTGCTGTATTAGAAGATCGGGATTAGTGTTAGCTGTGTTACTAGACGGGTAGGAGTGCTATCTGTGTTACTTTATTAGGAAAAGTGCTAACTGTGTTACCGAATCGGGTGTAGGGATAGATGTATTACCAGACAGGGAGGAGTACTGGCTGTGTTACCAGACTGGGAGGAGTACTTGCTGTGTTAGAAGATCGAGAGGAGTGCTAACAGTGTTATCAGACCGAGAGGAATGATAGCTTTGTTACCAGATCGGGATGAGTGCTAGCTTTGTTAACAGTACGGGAGGAGCGCTAGCTGTGTTACCGGACAGGGAAGAGTGCTAGCTGTGTTACCTGATTGAGAGGATTGGTGGCTGTGTTACCAGACTGAGAGGAGTGCCAGCTGTGTTACCAGCTCGGGAGGAGGGGTAGCTGTGTTACCAGATTGTGAGGGGCGCTAGTACTGTTAGCATATATCGAGGAGTGCTACCAGGTAACCAGATGGGTAGGAGTGCCGTGTTATTAGATTAGAAGTGCTAGCTCTGTTACCAGATCGGGAGGATAGATAGCTGTGTTACCAGATCGAGTTTAGTGCTAACTGTGTTAACAGATTGGGAAGAGTGCTAGATGTGTTAACGGACGGGGAGGAGTGCTTGCCATGTTGCCAGACCAGGAGGAGGGATAGCTGAGTTACCAGATCGGGAGGCGTGCTATCTCTGTTACCAGACCGGGAAAAGTGCTAGCTGTGTTACCAGATCTGGAGGAGTGCTATGTGTGTTACGAGATCCGGATGGGTGCTAGCTCTCTCACCAGGCCGGGAGAAGTGTCTGCTCTGTTAGAAGATCGAAAGGAGTGCTAGCTATGTTACCAGAACGGAAGGAGAGCTAGCTGTGTTGTCAGACCGTGGGAAGTTCTAGCTTTCTTACCCGATCGGGAGGATTGATACCGGTGCTTCCAGATCAGGAGGAGTGCTAGCTGTGTTACCAGATCGGCAGGAATGCTAGTTTTGTTACCAGGCCGGGAGGAGTGCTAGCTCCCTTGCTAGACCGGGAGGAGTGCATGCAGTTTTACAAGTCCGAGAGGAGTGCGTGCTGTGTTACCGAAACGGGGGAAAAGTTACCTGTGTTACCAGATCAGGAGGAGTGCTAGCTGTGTTACCAGACCAGTAGGAGTGCTAGCTCTGTTATCAGACCGGGAGATGTGATTGCTGTGTTAGAAGATCGAGAGGAGTGCGAGCTTTGTTACTAGACAGTGAAGAGTGCTAGCAGTGTTACCAAATTGGGGGGTGTTACCAGACCGTGGAGAGTGCTAGCTGTGTTACTAGATAGTTAATGCTAACTGCGTTACGAGATCGGGAGGAGTGAGAGTTGAGTTATCAGATGCGGGGGAGTTCTACCTGTGTAACCAGATGGGGAGGAATTCTACCTGTGTAACCAGATCGAGGAGAGTGCTACCTGTGTAACCAGATCGGGAGGAATTCTACCTGTGTAACCAGATCGGGGAGAGTGCTACCTGTGTAACCAGATCGGAAGTTCTACCTGTGTAACCAGATCGGAAGTTCTACCTGTGTAACCAGATCGGAAGTTCTACCTGTGTAACCAGATCGGAAGTTCTACCTGTGTAACCGGATCGGAAGTTCTACCTGTGTAACCAGATCGGAAGTTCTACCTGTGTAACCAGATCGGAAGTTCTACCTGTGTAACCAGATCGGAAGTTCTACCTGTGTAACCAGATCGGAAGTTCTACCTGAGTAACCAGATCGGGAGGAGTGCTAGTTGTGTTACCAAAGATGGAGGAGTGCTTACTTTGTTCCCACTTAAGGAGGAGTGCTAGCAGTGCTACCAGCCAGGGGGGAGAGCTAGCTGTGTTACCAGATCAGGAGAAGTACTAGCTGTGTTACCAGATCAGGAGAAGTACTAGCTGTGTTACCAGATCAGGAGAAGTACTAGCTGTGTTACCAGATCAGGAGAAGTACTAGCTGTGTTACCGGATCGAGTATAATGCTCGCTGTTTTACCAGACCGAGAGGAGTGCTTGCTGTGTTACCACATCGGTGAGGAAGTTATCTAATTTACTAGCTCTGTTAACAGACCGGGCAGGACGTTAGCTGTGTTGCCAGATCGTAAGGATCACTGGCCTTGTTACCAGATTGGGAGGAGTGCTAGTTGTGTTGCCAGATCGGGAGGAGTGCTAGTTTGTTGCCAGATCGGGAGGAGTGCTAGTTGTGTTGCCAGATCGGGAGGAGTGCTAGTTGTGTTGCCAGATCGGGAGGAGTGCTAGCTGTCATGCCAGACCGGAAAGGGTGCCAACTGTGCTACAAGATCGGAGGGATTGCTGTCTGTGTTACCAGATCGGGAGGAGTGCAGCATGCGTTACCAGGCCGGGAGGAGTGCTAGCTGTTTTAGCAGATGGTGAGGAGTTTTTTCTGTGTTACCAGATCGGAAGGATTACTGACTGTATTACCAGATCAAAGGAGTACTAGCTGCGTTACCAGATCATGAGGAGTGCTAGCTGTGTTACCAGATCATGAGGAGTACTAGCTGTGTTACCAGATCATGAGGAGTGCTAGCTGTGTTACCAGATCGAGAGGAGTGCTGGATGTGTTAACATACCAAGAGGAGCGCTCGCTTTGTTACCAGATCAGGAAGAGTGCTAGTTTTGTTACCAGATCAGGAAGAGTGCTAGTTTTGTTACCAGATCAGGAAGAGTGCTAGTTTTGTTACCAGATCAGGAAGAGTGCTAGTTTTGTTACCAGATCAGGAAGAGTGCTAGTTTTGTTACCAGATCAGGAAGAGTGCTAGTTTTGTTACCAGATCAGGAAGAGCGCTAGTTTTGTTACCAGATCAGGAAGAGTGCTAGTTTTGTTACCAGATCAGGAAGAGTGCTAGTTGTGTTACCAGATCAGGAAGAGTGCTAGTTTTGTTACCAGATCAGGAAGAGTGCTAGTTTTGTTACCAGATCAGGAAGAGTGCTAGTTGTGTTACCAGATCGGAAGAATTACCAGCTATGTTTTCAGATCAGGAGGAGCACCTGCCGTGTTACCAGATCAAGAGAAGCACTGGCTGTGTTTTCAGATCAACAGGAGTCCTAGATGTGTTAACAGACGGGGAGAAGTGTTCTCTGTGTTAACAGACCGGGAGGAATTCTTGTTGTGTTACCAGACCTTAAGGAACGCTACCTGTGTTACCAGACCAGTAGGATTCTAGCTCTGTTAACAGACCGGGCAGAACGTTAGCTGTGTTACCAGACCGACAGGATTCTTGGTGGCCTGATAGATCGGGAGGAGTGTTAGCTGTGCTTCCAGACAGGGAGGATTGCTAGTTGTGTTACCAGACTGGGAGGAGTGCTAGTTGTGTTACCAGACAGGGAGGAATGCTGGATGTGTTACCAAACCGGGAGGTGTGTTATTTGTGTTACCAGACCGGGAAGAATACTGGCAGTGTTAACAAACCGGGAGGAATGCTAACTGTGCTACCGGATCGGAAGGAATTCTGGCTTTGTTACCAGATCAGGGGGAATGCTATCTCTGTTACCAGACCGGGAGGATTGTTAGGTATGTTACCAGATCAAGAGGAGTGCTAGCTGGGTTATCAGATCGGGAGGAGTGCTAGCTGGGTTATCAGATCGGGAGGAGTGCTAGCTGTGTTACCAGATCTAGAGGAGTGCTGGCTGTGTTACCAGATAAGGTGGAATACTAGCTGTTTTGCAAGCCCTGGGGATGCTGGCTGTGTTACCAGATCTAGAGGATTGCTGGCTGTGTTACCAGATAAGGTGGAATACTAGCTGTTTTGCAAGCCCTGGGGGAATGCTGGCTGTGTTACCAGATCTAGAGGATTGCTGGCTGTGTTACCAGATAAGGTGGAATACTAGCTGTTTTTGCAAGCCCTGGGGGAATGCTGGCTGTGTTACCAGATCTAGAGGATTGCTGGCTGTGTTACCAGATAAGGTGGAATACTAGCTGTTTTGCAAGCCCTGGGGGAATGCTGGCTGTGTTACCAGATCTAGAGGATTGCTGGCTGTGTTACCAGATAAGGTGGAATACTAGCTGTTTTGCAAGCCCTGGGGGAATGCTGGCTGTGTTACCAGATCTAGAGGATTGCTGGCTGTGTTACCAGATAAGGTGGAATACTAGCTGTTTTGCAAGCCCTGGGGGAATGCTGGCTGTGTTACCAGATCTAGAGGATTGCTGGCTGTGTTACCAGATAAGGTGGAATACTAGCTGTTTTGCAAGCCCTGGGGGAATGCTGGCTGTGTTACCAGATCTAGAGGATTGCTGGCTGTGTTACCAGATAAGGTGGAATACTAGCTGTTTTGCAAGCCCTGGGGGAATGCTGGCTGTGTTACCAGATCTAGAGGATTGCTGGCTGTGTTACCAGATAAGGTGGAATACTAGCTGTTTTGCAAGCCCTGGGGGATTGCTGGCTGTGTTACCAGATCTAGAGGATTGCTGGCTGTGTTACCAGATAAGGTGGAATACTAGCTGTTTTGCAAGCCCTGGGGATTGCTGGCTGTGTTACCAGATCTAGAGGATTGCTGGCTGTGTTACCAGATAAGGTGGAATACTAGCTGTTTTGCAAGCCCTGGGGAATGCTGGCTGTGTTACCAGATCTAGAGGATTGCTGGCTGTGTTACCAGATAAGGTGGAATACTAGCTGTTTTGCAAGCCCTGGGGGATTGCTGGCTGTGTTACCAGATCTAGAGGATTGCTGGCTGTGTTACCAGATAAGGTGGAATACTAGCTGTTTTGCAAGCCCTGGGGGATTGCTGGCTGTGTTACCAGATCTAGAGGATTGCTGGCTGTGTTACCAGATAAGGTGGAATACTAGCTGTTTTGCAAGCCCTGGGGGATTGCTGGCTGTGTTACCAGATCTAGAGGATTGCTGGCTGTGTTACCAGATAAGGTGGAATACTAGCTGTTTTGCAAGCCCTGGGGGATTGCTGGCTGTGTTACCAGATCTAGAGGATTGCTGGCTGTGTTACCAGATAAGGTGGAATACTAGCTGTTTTGCAAGCCCTGGGGGAATGCTGGCTGTGTTACCAGATCTAGAGGATTGCTGGCTGTGTTACCAGATAAGGTGGAATACTAGCTGTTTTGCAAGCCCTGGGGGAATGCTGGCTGTGTTACCAGATCTAGAGGATTGCTGGCTGTGTTACCAGATAAGGTGGAATACTAGCTGTTTTGCAAGCCCTGGGGGAATGCTGGCTGTGTTACCAGATCTAGAGGATTGCTGGCTGTGTTACCAGATAAGGTGGAATACTAGCTGTTTTGCAAGCCCTGGGGGAATGCTGGCTGTGTTACCAGATCTAGAGGATTGCTGGCTGTGTTACCAGATAAGGTGGAATACTAGCTGTTTTGCAAGCCCTGGGGGAATGCTGGCTGTGTTACCAGATCTAGAGGATTGCTGGCTGTGTTACCAGATAAGGTGGAATACTAGCTGTTTTGCAAGCCCTGGGGGAATGCTGGCTGTGTTACCAGATCTAGAGGATTGCTGGCTGTGTTACCAGATAAGGTGGAATACTAGCTGTTTTGCAAGCCCTGGGGGAATGCTGGCTGTGTTACCAGATCTAGAGGATTGCTGGCTGTGTTACCAGATAAGGTGGAATACTAGCTGTTTTGCAAGCCCTGGGGGAATGCTGGCTGTGTTACCAGATCGGAGGCATTTCTCGCTTTGTTACCAGTTGGGGAGGAGTGCTACCGGTGTTACCAGATCGGAAGGATTACTGTCTGTATTACCAGGTTGGGAGGAGTGCTAGTTAAGTTACCAGCTCGCGAGTAGTGCTAGGGGTGTTACCAGATAGATAGGAGTGCTAGCTGTGTTATCAGATCGGGAGGAGTGCTATATCTGTTACCAGACCAGGAGGATTGCTATCACTGTTACCGGATCGAAACGAGTGCTAGCTATTATACGAGATCGGGTAGTGTGCTAGCCGTGTTCCCAGATTGGAAGGAGTGCTAGATGTTGTACCAGATTAGAAGGATTGCTGGCTGTGTTACTAGATCGGGAGGAATGCTAGCTGTGCTATCAGACCTGGAGGAATCCTAGCTGTGTTATAAGATCGGAAGGATTGCTGTCTGTGTTACCAGACAGAAAGAAGTGCTATATGTGTTACCAGAAAAAGAGGAGTGCTATTTGTTTTACCAGATGGTGAGGAGTGCTAGCTGTGTTACCAGATCGGAAGGACTGCTGACTGTGTTACCAGATCATGAGGAGTGCTAGATATGTTAACACACGGGGAGGAGTGCTCGTTGTGTTACCAGATCATGAGGAGTGCTAGATATGTTAACACACGGTGAGGAGTGCTCGTTGTGTTACCAGACCTCAAGGAACGCTACCTGTGTTACCAGACCGAGAGGATTCTAGGTGTGTTAATAGATCGGGAGGCGTGTTATCTGTGTTACCACACAGGGAGGATTGCTAGCTGTGTTACCAAACCGACAGGAGTGCCAACTGAGTTACCAGACAGGGATGAGTGGGAGGTGTGTTACCAAACTGGGAGGAGTGTTATCTGTGTCACCAGACCGAGAGGAGTGCTGGCAGTATTACCAGATCGGAAGGATTGCTGGCAGTATTACCAGATCAGGAGTGCCACCTGTGTTGCCAGACCGGGAGGAGTGCTAGTTGTTTTATAAGATGGTGAGAGGTGGTCGCTGTGTTTCTAGGTGGGGAAGAGTACTACCTTTGTTACCAGTTCGGTAAGAGTGCTAGCTGTGTTATCAGATCAGCAATAATGCTATCTCTGTAACCAGACCGGGAGTATCACTAGCTATGTTACGACATCAATAGGAGTAATAGCTGTATTACTTGATCGGGAGGAGTCCTAACTATGCTACCAGATCGGGAGGAGTCCTAACTATGCTACCAGATCGGGAGGAGCGCTACCTGTGTTTTCATACCGGGAGGAATTCTATGTGCGACCAGACCGGAAGGATTTATCGCTGATTACCAGACCGGGAGGAATGCAAACTGTGTTACCAGACCGGGAGGAATGCAAACTGTGTTACCAGAGTGGAGGGAACGCTATATGAGCGGGAGGAATGCAAACTGTGTTACCTTACCAGGAGAAATTCGATGTGCTACCAGACAGGGAGTAATGCTAGCTGTGCTACCAGAGCGGGAGGCATGCTTGTTGTGTTACCAGACCGGATAGAACGTTATCTGTGTTATCAGACCGGGCAGAATGATGTTGGCTGTGTTACCAGACCGGGAGGCATATCATCCGTGTTGACCGGGCGCAGTGTTACCTGTATTACTAGATCAGGTCTTCATAAATCTGAGTCAGTTACCTCACGTTCTACATGAACATGAGTCACCTGACATACACTGTGCATGAAAGTGATCTTGGTGCAATACATTCTATATGAAAATAGTGATGAAATATACATATGACATGGGAACGGGAAGTTGATATTGTTCGCACCAGTCTTTTCTGCTTCACGAATTTATCCGGGTGGTAATCATCCGGGTGGTAATCATCCGGGTGGTAATCATCCGGGTTGTAATCATCCGGGTGGTAATCATCCGGGTGGTAATCATCCGGGTGGTAATCATCCGGGTTGTAATCATCCGGGTGGTAATCATCCGGGTGGTAATCATCCGGGTGGTAATCATCCGGGTGATAATCATCCGGGTGGTAATCATCCGGGTGGTAATCATCCGGGTGGTAATCATCCGGGTGGTAATCATCCGGGTGGTAATCATCCGGGTGGTAATCATCCGGGTTGTAATCATCCGGGTTGTAATCATCCGGGTGGTAATCATCCGGGTGGTAATCATCCGGGTGATAATCATCCGGGTGGTAATCATCCGGGTGGTAATCATCCGGGTGGTAATCATCCGGGTTGTAATCATCCGGGTGGTAATCATCCGGGTGGTAATCATCCGGGTGGTAATCATCCGGGTTGTAATCATCCGGGTGGTAATCATCCGGGTGGTAATCATCCGGGTGGTAATCATCCGGGTTGTAATCATCCGGGTTGTAATCATCCGGGTGGTAATCATCCGGGTTGTAATCATCCGGGTGGTAATCATCCGGGTGGTAATCATCCGGGTTGTAATCATCCGGGTGGTAATCATCCGGGTGGTAATCATCCGGGTGGTAATCATCCGGGTGGTAATCATCCGGGTGGTAATCATCCGGGTGGTAATCATCCGGGTGGTAATCATCCGGGTGGTAATCATCCGGGTGGTAATCATCCGGGTGGTAATCATCCGGGTGGTAATCATCCGGGTTGTAATCATCCGGGTGGTAATCATCCGGGTGGTAATCATCCGGGTGGTAATCGACAGTTGGATATATCCCTCCGCTGGGCGCGTGGTGTTACCATGTACCTTCGTCTATATACTGCAAATTAGATTTGTAACTTAGAACAACATAATCTGGGTTTCTCTAATGTTTCTCAAACAAACGTAATGATTAGCATTAAAACAACATATAACATGTTTACATGTACAGTCTTACCCACAACTACACAAATATACACAAAATTATATATCCTTTCGTGAGAGTTTCAGTTACTCCTACTTTGGACCTCGTAGACTGTAGATAAAGACTGAGTTTTGTAACTGTCTAGTCTGATGCAAATAGAGAGAGAGAGAGAGAGAGAGAGAGAGAGAGAGAGAGAGAGAGAGAGAGAGAGAGAGAGAGAGAGAGAGAGAGAGAGAGAGAGAGAGAGAGAGAGAGAGAGAGAGAGAGAGAGAGAGAGAGATTTGATGGATTTGCTTCTAACCTAACCTAACCTAACCTAACCTAACCTGGGTAGTGGCAAGAAAGGCGGGAGGAGTAACATTGTTTGACAGCGGGTCAGGGATGGAACTTTTTACAGATAGAAATCGAGTTGTGACTCGTATAGACGAGTCATCATCCAGGGACAAAAGAAACAGACTGAGACATCATTTGTATGTGTCACATCTGAACATTTGTGATGCTGCGCTAAGCATTCTGTTCTCTGTTAAAGTACTTTTCAACGGATGGTAAGCAACTTTCAACTTATAGGTAACTCGGAATTAACTAACTATAACTAACCTGTGGAAGCAGTGCTCATTTCCTGAGTCTTTCTGGAGCATGGTAAGAACTCTGAGGATGATCCTTGCAGGCGTTCCATACTGACTTAGTTGTAACGGAGGCCTGAGAACCCTTAGGAAGGTCTTGGTGTGGCGTTAGTGACTCAGTGATTGTGCTTCTTCTTTCAAGCATCACAGGTACTGCTGTGCTGTGAAGACTTTGTGATATTGTCACTACTGTAAACAAACTAAAAGACAGGAAAGATGACAGACTGTTACTGTCTGGCGAGGGCTGTGCTTACATCCAAGGAATTTTGCCAACCATTTACGTGTTCAGGTAGGTTCAAAGATATACGGTACAGGAAGGACACATCCCAATACGTACTTATAATCATGATCTTGTGGAATATTACTGCTATCTGGATGTTGGTTGCTATAACTTTACATAAAACATATTTGTCTGTAGGACATACAAACCTATTGTTGTTGACTCGTACATTTTCCTCTCATAATAGCCCTTCAAACTCTGCCTTCAGTTAATATAAGGGTGGTTGTACGGCGGACCTTTGAAAAAAAATTATCTTTGTGATCAATGAGGAATAATTCACCAATAGATTAATAGTTGAACATGCTTTGATCCACATCTGTAATGGACTAACGTAATATGGCCAGTGCTGACAGTTGTTCCCCGGAGAAGAATATCACCATCATTGTGGACACCTTAAAACTGCGTCTTTTTCATACCACCAAAAACAATAACTACATTGAGTCTGTGGCATCAAAAGATATGCTCCTGTCACATCTGATGGCCCATCACAGGTCGTGGGAAAGTCAAGAATTAGTAGGGTCTGACCGTAACGTGTTTGTTGGTATGTAACCCATCACTCACGGCTCTCACATCTCCAGTCCATTCTCTGTTCCATCACTCACGGCTCTCACATCTCCAGTCCATTCTCTGTTCCATCACTCACGGCTCTCACATCTCCAGTCCATTCTCTGTTCCACTGTCACTGTAATTCTAGAGAGGGTTACCTGTAAAGCTCGCCGCACACTCGGGTCCTGCCAGGCATCAGTTCGTGTCATCTCAGTAAATCACTTGGCCACAAGAAGCTTCAGTGGTTATCCTTGCTGGTGTGTGTGTGTCACACAGCGCCATCCTCTCGACCTTCCATGACCTGACCCGAGCTTTCCTCGCAGAGGTACACGCATGCTGAAGGACCTGACTCTTGCAGTGCTTGAGATAAACCTTTGAAACTCACTCTGTCTGTGTGACTGTCATGTGTGAGTGTGACGGTATATTTTCAGTGTGACTACACATGACTCCAGGATGCCATTATTTCATTATGAAGGTAAAGTTCCATAATGTTAGTTTAGTTCAAATGATAGTATAGTAGTTCCATAGTGACAGCTCAGTGAAAAATGACTACTTATCGTCAGCATGACTTCTGAGTTCTTCAGACTCATAAGTAAGGGTATATGTAGGGGTATAGGTAGGTGTGGGTGTGTAAGGGTGGTTACTAGTGGGGGTATGCAAAGCCATGCTATGGAACTTGAACACATGTTGAACTAAAGGTAAATAGTGAGCTCTGCTTTGACTTCTCAGACATACTGCAAATTGTCGGTAAAGTTATTTATTGTTAGCACGACTGTTCAGTGTTAGTATGACTGTTCTGTCTCGGTATGATTACTCAGTGTCAGTATGACTGTTCTGTCCCAGTATGATAACTCGGTGTCAGTTTGACTGTTCTCTCCCAGTATGATTACTCACTGCTACTACAACTGTTCTGCCCCAATATGATTACTCAGTGCCAGTATGACTGTTCTGTCCCAGTATGATTACTCAGTGTCAGTATGACAGTAGTCCCAATATGATTACTCACTGCCAGTATGACTGTTCTCTCCCAGTATGATTACTCAGTGTCAGTATGACTGTTCTCTCCCAGTATGATTACTCAGTGTCAGTATGACTGTTCTCTCCCAGTATGATTACTCAGTGCTACTATAACTGTTCTGTCCCAGTATGATAACTCAGTGTCAGTATGACTGTTCTCTCCCAGTATGATTACTCAGTGCTACTATAACTGTTCTGTCCCAGTATGATAACTCAGTGTCAGTATGACTGTTCTCTCCCAGTATGATTATTCAGTGCTACTATAACTGTTCTCTCCCAGTATGATTACTCAGTGCTACTATAGCTGTTCTGTCCCAGTATGATTATTCAGTGCCAGTATGACTGTTCTGTCCCAGTATGATTATTCAGTGCCAGTATGACTGTTCTGTCCTAGTATGATTATTCAGTGCCAGTATGACTGTTCAGACCCGGTAGTTCTGACTAGTGCCGGTAGGACTACTTAGTGTCAGTGCATCTGTTTAACGCCATTATGACTTCTCACATCAAGTAGGAATCCTCAGTTTCATCACATATATTTAGTGTGACTATGACTATAACTGTTTAATGCCTCTGGGACTGTTCATCGTCAGTATGCATGTTCAGCACTAGCATGACTGTTCAGTGCCATTTTGACTGTTCAGTACCGGTAGGACTATCCTGTTCCAGTATGGCCCCTTAGTGCCGGTAAGACTGTTCATTGTTAGTATGATCGGTCAATGCCGATGCATATGTTCTGTGCAGTTTAACTGTTCAACTCCTGTATGACTGTTCAGTTCTGATATATTTTCTAATGCCAGTATGACTTTAGTGCGAGTGTGAGCATTCATTCCTACTATACTGTTCCATGCCTGTATGATTGTACAGATGCGGTATGAATGTTCACTGTTAATGTGGCTTTGTGTTGCCAGTATCTCTCTTCAATGTTCACTGTTAATGCGGCTTTGTGTTGCCAGTATCTCTCTTCAATGTTCACTGATAATGTGGCTTTGTGTTGCCAGTATCTTTGGTCAGTGTTCACGGTTAATGTGGCTTGTGTTGCCAGCATCTCTGGTCAATGTTCACTGTTAATGGGGCTCTGTGTTGCCAGTATCTCTGGCCAATGTTCACTGATAATGTGGCTTTGTGTTGCCAGTATCTCTCTTCAATGTTCACTGTTAATGTGGCTTTGTGTTGCCAGTATCTCTGGTCAATGTTCACTGTTAATGTGGCTTTGTGTTGCTAGTATCTCACTTCAATGTTCACTGTTAATGTGGCTTTGTGTTGCCAGTATCTCTGGTCAATGTTAACTGTTTAAGTGGCTTTATGTTGCCAGTATCTCTCGTCAATACCAAAATCACTTTTCAGATCATGACTGGCTGTTCATTGTCTGTATGACTGTTTGATTCCAGGATGATTGTATAGAGACAGTATCTCTAATGTGTCGGTATGACAGTCCGGACAGTATGACTGCCCTGTGTCAGTATCTATAAGAGCAAGGTAATTAGGTACAGTAGGGTTGAGGATCAAGTCAATTGGGAGGTAAGTTTGAATGGAGAAAAACTGGAGGAAGTAAAGTGTTTTAGATATCTGGGAGTGGATCTGGCAGCGGATGGAACCATGGAAGCGGAAGTGGATTATAGGGTGGGGGAGGGGGCGAAAATCCTAGGAGCCTTGAAGAATGTGTGGAAGTCGAGAACATTATCTCGGAAAGCAAAAATGGGTATGTTTGAAGGAATAGTGGTTCCAACAATGTTGTATGGTTGCGAGGCGTGGGCTATGGATAGAGTTGTGCGCAGGAGGATGGATGTGCTGGAAATGAGATGTTTGAGGACAATGTGTGGTGTGAGGTGGTTTGATCGAGTAAGTACGTAAGGGTAAGAGAGATGTGTGGAAATAAAAAGAGTGTGGTTGAGAGAGCAGAAGAGGGTGTTTTGAAATGGTTTGGGCACATGGAGAGAATGAGTGAGGAAAGATTGACCAAGAGGATATATGTGTCGGAGGTGGAGGGAACGAGGAGAAGTGGGAGACCAAATTGGAGGTGGAAAGATGGAGTGAAAAAGATTTTGTGTGATCGGGGCCTGAACATGCAGGAGGGTGAAAGGAGGGCAAGGAATAGAGTGAATTGGATCGATGTGGTATACCGGGGTTGACGTGCTGTCAGTGGATTGAATCAGGGCATGTGAAGCGTCTGGGCTAAACCATGGAAAGCTGTGTAGGTATGTATATCTGCGTGTGTGTACGTATGTATATACATGTGTATGGGGATGGGTTGGGCCATTTCTTTCGTCTGTTTCCTTGCGCTACATCGCAAACGCGGGAGACAGCGGCAAAGCAAAAAAAGAAAAAAAAAATTTTGCTTTGTCGATGTCTCCCGCGGTAGCGAGGTAGCGCAAGGAAACAGACGAAAGAATGGCCCAACCCGCCCACATACACATGTATATACATACACGTCCACACACGCAAATATACATACCTATACATCTCAATGTACACATATATATACACACAGAGACATATACATATATACACATGTACATAATTCATACTGTCTGCCTTTACTTGTTCCCATCGCCACCTCGCCACACATGGAATAACAACCCTCTCCCCCCTCATGTGTGCGAGGCAGCGCTAGGAAAGACACCAAAGGCCCCATTCGTTCACACTCAGTCTCTAGGTGTCATGTAATAATGCACCGAAACCACGGCTCCCTTTCCACATCCAGGCCCCAAACACTTTCCATGGTTTACCCCAGATGCTTCACATGCCCTGGTTCAATCCATTGACAGCACGTCGACCCCGATATACCACATCGATCCAATTCACTCTATTCCTTGCACGCCTTTCAACCTCCTGCATGTTCAGGCCCCGATCACTCAAAATCTTTTTCACTCCATCTTTCCACCTCCAATTTGGTCTCCCACTTCTCGTTCCCTCCACCTCTGACACATATATCCTCTTGGTCAATCTTTCCTCACTCATTCTCTATATGTGACCAAACCATTTCAGAACACCCTCTTCTGCTCTCTCAACCACACTCTTTTTATTTCCACACATCTCTCTTACCCTTACATTACTTACTCGATGAAACCACCTCACACCACATATTGTCCTCAAACATCTCATTTCCAACACATCCATCCTCCTGTGCACAACTCTATCCATAGCCCACGCCTCGCAACCATACAACATTGTTGGAACCATTATTCCTTCAAACATAGCGATTTTTGCTTTCCGAGATAATGTTCTCGAATTCCAAATATTCTTCAAGGCTCCCAGAATTTTCGCCTCCTCCCCCACCCTACGATTCACTTCCGCTTCCATGGTTCCATCCACTGCCAGATCCACTCCCAGATATCTAAAACACTTTACTTCCACCAGTTTTTCTCCATTCAAACTTACCTCCCAGTTAACTTGATTCTCAACCCTACTGTACCTAATAACCTTGCTCTTATTCACATTGACTCTTAACTTTCTTCTTTCACACACTTTACCAAACTCAGTCACCAGCTTCTGCAGTTTTTCACATGAATCAGCCACCAGTGCTGTATCATCAGCGAACAACAACTGACTCACTTCCCAAGCTCTCTCATCGACAACAGACTGCATACTTGCCCCTATTTCCAAAACTCTTGCATTCACCTCCCTAACAACCCCATCCATAAACAAATTAAACAACAATGGAGACATCACACACCCCTGCCGTAAACCTACATTCACTGAGAACCAATCACTTTCATCTCTTCCTACACGTACACATGCCTTACATCCTCGATAAAAACTTTTCGTGGCTTCTAACAACTTGCCTCCCACACCATATATTCTTAAAACCTTCCACAGAGCATCTCTATCAACTCTATCATATGCCTTCTCCTGATCCATAAATGCTATATACAAATCCATTTGTTTTTCTAAGTATTTCTCACATACATTCTTCAAAGCAAACACCTGATCCACACATCCTCTACCACTTCTGAAACCACACTGCTCTCCCCCAATATGATGCTCTGTACACGCCTTCACCCTCTCAATCAATACCCTCCCATAAAATTTACCAGGAATACTCAACAAACTTATACCTCTGAAATTTGAGCACTCACTTTTAACCCCTTTGCCTTTGTACAATGGCACTATGCAAGCATTCCGCCAATCCTCTGGCACCTCACCATGAATCATACATACATCAAATAACCTTACCAACCAGTCAACAATACAGTCACCCCCTTTTTTAAAAAATTCCACTGCAATATCATCCAAACCTGCTGCTTTGCCGGCTTTCATCTTCCGTAAAGCTTTTACTACCTCTTCTCTATTTACCAAATCATTTTCCCTAAACCTCTCGCTTTGCACACCACCTCGACCAAAACACCCTATATCTGCCACTCTATCATCAAACACATTCAACAAACCTTCAAAATACTCACTCCATCTCCTTCTCACATCACCACTACTTGTTATCACCTCCCCATTAGCCCCCTTCACTGAAGTTCCCATTTGCTCCCTTGTCTTACGCACTTTATTTACCTCCTTCAAAAACATCTTTTTATTCTCCCTGAAATTTTATTATACTCTCTCCCCCCAACTCTCATTTGCCCTCTTTTTCACCTCTTGCACCTTTCTCTTGACCTCCTGCCTCTTTCTTTTATACATCTCCCGCTAATTTGCATTCTTTCCCTGCAAAAATCGTTCAAATGCCTCTCTCTTCTCTTTCACTAATGATCTTACTTCTTCATCCCACCACTCACTACCTTCTCTAATCAGCCCACCTCCCACGCTTCTCATGCCACAAGCATCTTTTGCGCAAGCCATCACTGCTTCCCTAAATGCATCCCATTCCTCCCCCACTCCCCTTACCTCCTTTGTTCTCACCTTTTTCCATTCTGTACTCAGTCTCTCTTGGTACTTCCTCACACAAGTCTCCTTCCCAAGCTCACTTACTCTCACCAGTCTCTTCGCCCCAACATTCTCTCCTCTTTTCTGAAAACCCCCACAAATCTTCAACTTCGCCTCCACAAGATAATAATCAGACATCCATCCAGTTGCACCTCTCAGCACATTAACATCCAAAAGTCTCTCTTTCGTGCGTCTATCAATTAACACGTAATCCAATAACGCTCTCTGGCCATCTCTCCTACTTACTTACGTATACTTATGTATATCTCTCTTTTTAAACCAGGTATTCTCAATCACCAGTCCTTTTTCAGCATATAAATCTACAAGCTCCTCACCATTTCCATTTACAACACTGAACATTCCATGTATACCAATTATTCCCTCAACTGCCACATTACTCACCTTTGCATTCAAATCACCCATCACTATAACCCGATCTTGTGCATCAAAACCACTAACACGCTCATTCAGTTGCTCCCTAAACACTTGCCTCTCATGATCTTTCTTCTCATGCCCAGGTGCATATGCACCAATAATCACCCATCTCTCTCCATCAACTTTCAGTTTTACCCATATCAATCTAGAATTTACATTCTTACACTCTACCACATGCTCCCACAACTCCTGATCCAGGAGTAGTGCTACTCCTTCCCTTGCTCTTGTCCTCTCACTAACCCCTGACTTTACTCCCAAGACATTCCCAAACCACTCTTCCACTTTACCCTTTAGCATCGTTTCACTCAGAGCCAAAACATCCAGGTTCCTTTCCTCAAACATACTACTTATCACTCCTTTTTTCTCATCTTGGTTACATCCACACACATTCAGACACCCCAATCTGAGCCTTCGAGGAGGATGAGCATATATATATATATATATATATATATATATATATATATATATATATATATATATATATATATATATATATATATATATATATATATATGTATATATATATATATATATATTCATCTTACCTCCCAGTTGACTTGACACTCAACCATACTGTACCTAATAACCTTGCTCTTATTCACATTTACTCTCAGTTTTCTTCTTTCACACACTATACCAAACTCAGTCACCAGCTTCTGCAGTTTCTCACACGAATCAGCCACAAGCACTTTATCATCAGCGAACAATAGAAAACTCACTTCCCAAGCTCTCTCATCTACAACTGACTGCATACTTGCCCCTCTTTCGAAAACTCTTGCACTCACCTCCCTAACAGCCCCATCCATAAACAAATTAAACAACCATGGAGACACCACACACCCCTGCCGTAAACCTACATTCACTGAGAACCAATCACTTTCCTTTCTTCCTACACTTTACATCCTCGATAAGAAACTTTTCACTGCTTCTAACAACTTGCCTCCCACACCATATATTCTTAATACCTTCCACAGAGCATCTCTATCAACTCTATCATATTCCTTCTACAAATCCATAAATGCTACATACAAATCCATTTGCTTTTCTAAGTATTTCTTACATACATTCTTCAAAGCAAACACCTGATCCACATATCCTCTACCACCTCTGAAACCACAATGCTCTTCCCCAACTGATGCTCTGTACATGCCTTCACCCTCTCAATCAATACCCTCCCATAAAATTTACCAGGAATACTCAACAAATTTATACCTCTGTAATTTGAGCACTCACTCTTATCCCCTTTGCCTTTGTACAATGGCACTATGCAAGCATTCCGCCAATCCTCAGGCACCTCACAATGAATAATACATACATTAGATAACCTTACCAACCAGTCAACAATACAGTTACCCCCTTTTTTAATAAATTCCACTGCAATACCATCCAAACTTGCTGCCTTGCCGGATTTCATCTTCCGTAAAGCTTTTACTACCTCTTCTCTATTTACAAAATAATCTTCCCATACCCTCTCACTTTGCACACCAACTCGACCAAAACACTCTATATCTGCAACTCTGTCATCAAACACATTCTAGAAACGTTCAAAATACTCACTCCATCTCCTTCTCATATCACCACTACTTGTTTTCACCTCCCCATTAGCACCCTTCACTGAAGTTCCCATTTGCTCCTTTGTCTTACGCACTTTATTTACCTTCTTCCAAAACATCTTTTTATTCTCCCTGAAATTTAATGATAATCTCTTACCCCAACTCTCATTTGCCCTCTTTTTCACCTCTTGCACCTTTCTCTTGACCTCCTGCCTCTTTCTTTTATACCTCTCCCACTCATTTGCATTTTTTCCCTACAAAAATCGTCGAAATGCCTCTCTCTTCTCTTTCACAAATAATCTTACTTCTTCATCCCACCAGTCACTACCTTTTCTAATCAACCCATCTCCCACGCTTCTCATGCCACAAGCATCTTTTGCGCAAGCCGTTACTGCTTCCCTAAATACATTCCATTCCTCCCCTACTCCCCTCACCTCCTTTGTTCTCACCTTTTTCCATTCTGTACTCAGTCTCTCCTGGTACTTCCTCACACAAGTCTCCTTCCCAAGCTCACTTACTCTCACCACTCTCTTCACCCCAACATTCTCTCTTCTTTTCTGAAAACCCCCACAAATGATCACCTTCGCCTCCACAAGATAATGATCAGACATCCCTCCATTTGCACCTCTCAGCACATTAACATCCAAAAGTCTGTCTTCCGTGCGTCTATCAATTAACATGTAATCCAATAACGCTCTCTGGCCATCTCTCGTACTTACAAACGTATACTTATGTATATCCCGCGTTTTAAACCAAGAATTACCAATCACCAGTCCTTTTTCAGCACATAAATCTACAAGCTCCTCACCATTTCCATTTACAACACTGAACACTCCATGTATACCAATTTTTTCCTCAACTGCCACATGACTCACCTTTGCATTCAAATCACCCATCACTATAACCCGGTCTTGTGCATCAAAACCACTTCCATACTAATTCAGCTGCTCCCAAAACACTTGCTTCTCATGATCTTTCTTCTCATACACGGGTGCATATGCACCAATAATCACCCATCTGTCTCCATCAACTTTCAGTTTTACCCATATCAATCTAGAATTTACTTTCTTACACTCTATGACATACTCCCACAACTCCTGATTCAGTAGTAGTGCTACTCCTTCCCTTGCTCTTGTCCTCTCACTAACCCCTGACTTTACTCCCCAGACATTCCCAAACCACTCTTCCCCTTTCCACTTGAGCTTCGTTTCACTCAGAGCCAAAACATCCAGGTTCCTTTCCTCAAACATACTACCTATCTCTCTTTTTTTCTCAGCTTGGTTACATCCACACACATTTAGACACTCCAATCTGAGCCTTCGAGGAGGATGAGCACTACCCGCATGACTCCTTATTCTTTTTCCCCTTTTAGAAAGTTAGAATACAAGGAGGGGAGGGTTTCTAGCCCCCCGCTCCCGTCCCCTTTAGTCGCCGTCTTCGACACGTGAGGAATGTGTTGAAAGTATTCTTTCTCCCCTATATACTTTTGGATGTTAATGTGCTGAGAGGTGCAACAGGAGGGATGTCTGATCATCATCTTGTGGTGGCTAAGGTGAAGATTTGTATGGGTTTTCAGAATAAAAGAGTGAATGTTGGGGTGAAGAGGGTGGTGAGAGTAAGTGAGCTTGGGAAGGAGACTTGTGTGAGGAAGTACCAGGAGAGACTGAGTACAGAATGGAAAAAGGTGAGAACAATGGAAGTAAGGGGAGTGGGGGAGGAATGGGATGTATTTAGGGAATCAGTGATGGATTGCGCAAAAGATGCTTGTGGCATGAGAAGAGTGGGAGGTGGGTTGATTAGAAAGGGTAGTGAATGGTGGGATGAAGAAGTAAGAGTATTAGTGAAAGAGAAAAGAGGGGCATTTGGACGATTTTTGCAGGGAAAAAATGCAGTTGAGTGGGAGACGTATAAAAGAAAGAGACAGGAGGTCAAGAGAAAGGTGCAAGAGGTGAAAAAAGGGCAAATGAGAGTTGGGGTGAGAGAGTATCATTAAATTTTAAGGAGAATAAAAAGATGTTCTGGAAGGAGGTAAATAAAGTGCGTAAGACAAGGGAGCAAATTGGAACTTCAGTGAAGGGCGCAAATGGAGAGGTGATAACAAGTAGTGGTGATGTGAGAAGGAGAAGGAGTGAGTATTTTGAAGGTTTGTTGAATGTGTTTGATGATAGAGTGGCAGATATAGGGTGTTTTGGTCGAGGTGGTGTGCAAAGTGAGAGGGTTAGGGAAAATGATTTGGTAAACAGAGAAGAGGTAGTAAAAGCTTTGCGGGAGATGAAAGCCGGCAAGGCAGCAGGTTTGGATGGTATTGCAGTGGAATTTATTAAAAAAGGGGGTGACTGTATTGTTGACTGGTTGGTGAGGTTATCTAATGTATGTATGACTCACGGTGAGGTGCCTGAGGATTGGTGGAATGCGTCCATAGTGCCATTGTACAAAGGCAAAAGGGATAAGAGTGAGTGCTCAAATTACAGAGGTATAAGTTTGTTGAGTATTCCTGGTAAATTATATGGGAGGGTATTGATTGAGAGGGTGAAGGCATGTACAGAGCATCAGATTGGGGAAGAGCAGTGTTGTTTCAGAGGTGGTAGAGGGTGTGTGGATCAGGTGTTTGCTTTGAAGAATGTATGTGAGAAATACTTAGAAAAGCAAATGGATTTGTATGTAGCATTTATGGATCTGGAGAAGGCATATGATAGCGTTGATAGAAATGCTCTGTGAAAGGTGTTAAGAATATATGGTGTGGGAGGCAAGTCGTTAGAAGCAGTGAAAAGTTTTTATCGAGGATGTAAGGAATGTGTACGTGTAGGAAGAGAGGAAAGTGATTGGTTCTCAATGAATGTAGGTTTGCGGCAGGGGTGTGTGATGTCTCCATGGTTGTTCAATTTGTTTATGGATGGGGTTGTTAGGGTGGTGAATGCAAGAGTTTTGGAAAGAGGGGCAAGTATGAAGTCTGTTGGGGATGAGAGAGCTTGGGAAGTGAGTCAGTTGTTGTTCGCTGATGATACAGCGCTGGTGGCTGATTCATGTGAGAAACTGCAGAAGCTGGTGACTGAGTTTGGTAAAGTGTGTGAAAGAAGAAAGTTAAGAGTAAATGTGAATAAGAGCAAGGTTATTAGGTACAGTAGGGTTGAGGGTCAAGTCAATTGGGAGGTGAGTTTGAATGGAGAAAAACTGGAGGAAGTGAAGTGTTTTAGATATCTGGGAGTGGATCTGGCAGCGGATGGAACCATGGAAGCGGAAGTGGATCATAGGGTGGGGGAGGGGGCGAAAATTCTGGGAGCCTTGAAGAATGTGTGGAGGTCGAGAACATTATCTCGGAAAGCAAAAATGGGTATGTTTGAAGGAATAGTGGTTCCAACAATGTTGTATGGTTGCGAGGCGTGGGCTATGGATAGAGCTGTGCGCAGGAGGATGGATGTGATGGAAATGAGATGTTTGAGGACAATGTGTGGTGTGAGGTGGTTTGATCGAGTAAGCAACGTAAGGGTAAGAGAGATGTGTGAAAATAAAAAGAGCGTGGTTGAGAGAGCAGAAGAGAGTGTTTTGAAATGGTTTGGGCACATGGAGAGAATGATTGAGGAAAGATTGACCAAGAGGATATATGTGTCGGAGGTGGAGGGAACGAGGAGAAGAGGGAGACCAAATTGGAGGTGTAAAGATGGAGTGAAAAAGATTTTTTGTGATCGGGGCCTGAACATGCAGGAGGGTGAAGGGTGAAATGGTTTGGGCACATGGAGAGAATGAGTGAGGAAAGATTGACCAAGAGGATATATGTGTCGGGGGTGGAGGGAACGAGGAGAAGAGGGAGACCAAATTGGAGGTGGAAAGATGGAGTGAAAAAGATTTTGTGTGATCGGGGCCTGAACATACAGGAGGGTGAAAGGAGGGCAAGGAATAGAGTGAATTGGAGCGATGTGGTATACCGGGGTTGACGTGCTGTCATTGGATTGAATCAAGGCATGTGAAGCGTCTGGGGTAAACCATGGAAAGCTGTGTAGGTATGTATATTTGCGTGTGTGGACGTATGTATATACATGTGTATGGGGGTGGGTTGGGCCATTTCTTTCGTCTGTTTCCTTGCGCTACTTCGCAAACGCATGAGACAGAAGCAAAAAAAAAAAAAAAAAAATATATATATATATATATATATATATATATATATATATATATATATATATATATATATATATATATATATATATATATATATATATATTTTTTTTTTTTTTTATACTTTGTCGCTGTCTCCCGCGTTTGCGAGGTAGCGATATATATATATATATATATATATATATATATATATATATATTTATATATATATATATATATATATATATATATATATATATATATATATATATATATATATATATATATATATATATATATATATATATATATATATATATATATTCATATATATATATATATATATATATATATATATATATATATATATATATATATATATATATATATATATATATATATATATATATATATATATATATATATATATATATATATATATATATATATTTACATATATATATATATATATATATATATATATATATATATATATATATATATATATATATATATATATATATATATATATATATATTTATGTATATATATATATATATATATATATATATATTTATCCCTGGGGATAGGGGATTAAGAATACTTCCCACGTATTCCCTGCGTGTCGTAGAAGGCGACTAAAATGGGAGGGAGCGGGGGGCTGGAAATCCTCCCCTTTCATTTTTTTTTTTTTTAATTTTCCAAAAGAAGGAACAGAGGGGGCCAGGTGAGGATATTCCAAAAAAGGCCCAGTCCTCTGTTCCTAATGCTACCTCGCTAACGCGGGAAATGGCGAATAGTTTAAAAAAAGAAAAAAAAAAAAAAGATATATATATATATATTATTGATTATTATTATTTTGCCTTGTCGCTGTCTCCCGCGTTTGCGAGGTAGCGCAAGGAAACAGACGAAAGAAATGGCCCAACCCACAATGTACACATATATATAGACAAACAGACACATACATATATACCCATGCACACAATTCACACTGTCTGCCTTTATTCATTACCATCGCCACCTCGCCACACATGGAATACCATCCCCCTCCCCCCAAATGTGTCCGACGTAGCGCTAGGAAAAGACAACAAAGGCCCCATTCGTTCACACTCAGTCTCTAGCTGTCATGCAATAATGCCCGAAACCACAGCTCCCTTTCCACATCCAGGCCCCACACAACTTTCCATGGTTTACCCCAGACGATTCACATGCCCTGATTCAATCCACTTACAGCACGTCAATCCCGGTATACCACATCAATCCAATTCAGTCTATTCCTTGCCCACCTTAACTCCCTCCTGCATGTTCAGGCCCCGATCACTCAAAATCTTTTTCACTCCATATTTCCACCTCCAAATGAAATACGAAAAGTTCCCAAGTGCACTGTCGTGTAATAATCACATCATCAGGGGAGACAAAAGAGAGGAATATAACAGTCAGTTGATATACATATTCACCTCCCTAACAACCCTATCCATAAACAAATTAAACAGCCATGGTGACATCACGCATCCCTGCCGCAAACCTACATTCACTGAGAACCAATCACTTTCCTCTCTTCCTACACGTACACATGCCTTACATCCTCGATAAAAACTTTTCACTGCTTCCAACAACTTGCCTCCCACACCATATATTCTTAATACTTTCCACAGAGCATCTCTATCAACTCTATCATATGCCTTCTCCAGATCCATAAATGGTACATACAAATCCATTTGGTTTTCTAAGTATTTCTCACATACATTCTTCAAAGCAAACACCTGATCTACACATGCTCTACCACTTCTGAAACCACACTGCTCTTCCCCAATCTGATGCTCTGTACATGCCTTCACCCTCTCAATCAATATCTTCGCATATAATTTATCTGGAATAGTCAAAAACTTATACCTCTGTAATTTGAGCACTCACTCTTATACCCTTTGCCTTTCTACAATGGCAATATGCAAGCATTCTGCCAATCCTCAGGCACCTCACCATGAGTCATACATTGAATATCCTTACCAGCCAGTCAACAATACAATCACCGCCTTTCTTTAATGAATTCCACTGCAATACCATCCAAACCTGCTGCCTTGCCGTCTTTTATCTTCCGCAAAGCTTTTACTTCCTCTTCTGTGTTTACCAAATCATTTTCCTCAACCCTCTCACTTTGCACACCACCTCGACCAAAACACCCTATATCTGCCACTCTATCATCAAACACATTCAACAAACCTTCAAAATACTCACTCCATCTTCTTCTCACAATACCACTACTTGTTATCACCTCCCCATTAGCCCCCTTTACTGAAGTTCCCATTTGTTCCCTTGTCTCACGAATTGAGAAAAACTGTAGGAAGTAAAGTGTTTTAGATATCTGGGAGTGGATCTGGCAACGGATGGAACCATGGAAGCGGAAGTATATCATAGGGTTCGGGAGGGTGCGAAAATCCTGGGAGCCTAGAAGAATGTGTGGAAGTCGAGAACATTATCTCGGAAAGGAAAAAATGCGTATGTTTGAAGGAATAGTGTTTCCAACAATGGTGTATGGTTGCGATTCGTGGACTATGGATAGAGTTGTGCGCAGGAGGGTGGATGTGCTGGAAATGAGATGTTTGAGGACAATATGTGGTGTGAGGTGGTTTTATCGAGTAAGTAATGTAAGGGTAAGAGAGATGTGTGGAAAAAAAAGAGCGTGTTTGAGAGAGCAGAAGAGGGTGTTTTGAAATGGTTTGGGCACATGGAGAGAATGAGCGAGGAAAGATTGACCAAGAGGATATATGTGTCGGAGGTAGAGGGAATGAGGATAAGTGGGAGACCAAATTGGAGGTAGAAAGATGGAGTGAAAAAGATTTTGTGTGATCGGGGCCTGAACATGCAGGAGGGTGAAAGGCGTGCAAGGTATAGAGTGACTTGGATCGATGTGGTATACCGGGGTTGACGTGCCGTCAGTGGATTTAATCAGGGCATGTGAAGCGTCTGGGGTAAACCATGGAAAGTAGTGTCGGGCCTGGATGTGGAAAGGGAGCTGTGGTTTCGGGCATTATTGCATGACAGCTAGAGACTGAGTGTGAACGAATGGGGCCTTTGTTGTCTTTTCCAAGCGCTACCTCGCACACTTGAGGGGGGAGGGGGATGGTATTCCATGTGTGGCGAGGTGGCGATGGGAATGAATAAAGGCAGTCAGTGTGAATTGTGTGCATGGGTATATATGTATGTGTCTCTGTGTGTATATATATGTGTACATTGAGATGTATAGGTATGTATATTTGCGTGTGTGGAAATATATATATATATATATATATATATATATATATATATATATATATATATATATATATATATATATATATATATATATATATATATATATATATATATATATATATATATGTATATATATAGGTAGCACAAGGAAACAGACGAAAGAAATGGCCCAACCCAATCCGCATACACATGTATATACATACGTCCACACACGCAAATACACATACCTACACAGCTTTCCATGGTTTACCCCAAACGCTTCACATGCCCTGATTCAATCCACTGACAGCACGTCAACCCCGGTGTACTACATCGATCCAATTCACTCTATTCCTTGCCCTCCTTTCACCCTCCTGCATGTTCAGGCCCCGATCACTAAAAATCTTTTTCACTCCATCTTTCCACCTACAATTTGGTCTTCTACTTCTCCTCGTTCCCTCCACCTCCGACACATATATCCTCTTGGTCAATCTTTCCTCACTCGTTCTCTCCATGTGCCCAAACCATTTCAAAACACCCTTTTCTGCTCTCTCAACCACACTCTTTTTATTTCCACACATCTCTCTTACCCTTACGTTACTTACTCGATCAAACCACCTCACACCACATATTGTCCTCAAACATCTCATTTCCAGCACATCCATCCTCCTGCGAATAACTCTATCCATAGACCAAGCCTCGCAACCATACAACATTGTTGGAACCACTATTCCTTCAAACATACCCATTTTTGCTTTCCGGGATAATGTTCTCGACTTCCACACATTCTTCAAGGCTCCCAGGATTTTCGCCTCCTCCCCCACCCTATGATCCACTTCCGCTTCCATGGATCCATCCGCTGCCAGATCCACTCCCAGACATCTAAAACACTTCACTTCTTCCAGTTTTTCTCCATTCAAACTTACCTCCCAATTGACTTGACCCTCAACCCTACTGTACCTAATAACCTTGCTCTTATTCACATTTACTCTTAACTTTCTTCTTTCACACACTTTACCAAACTTAGTCACCAGCTTTTGTTTCTCACATGAATCAGCCACCAGCGCTGTATCATCAGCGAACAACAACTGACTCACTTCCCAAGCTCTCTCATCCCCAACAGACTTCATACTTGCCCCTCTTTCCAAAACTCTTCCATTTACCTCCCTAACAACCCCATCCATAAACAAATTAAACAACCATGGAGACATCACACACCCCTGCCGCAAACCTACATTCACTGAGAACCAATCACTTTCCTCTCTTCCTACACGTACACATGCCTTACATCCTCGATAAAAACTTTTCACTGCTTCTAACAACTTACCTCCCACACCATATATTCTTAATACCTTCCACAGAGCATCTCTATCAACTCTATCATATGCTTTCTCCAGATCCATAAATGCTATATACAAATCCATTTGCTTTTCTAAGTATTTCTCACATACATTCTTCAAAGCAAACACCTGATCCACACATCCTCTACCACTTCTGAAACCACACTGCTCTTCCCCAATCTGATGCTCTGTACATGCCTTCACCCTCTCAATCAATACCCTCCCATATAATTTACCAGGAATACTCAACAAACTTATACCTCTGTAATTTGAGCACTCACTCTTATCCCCTTTGCCTTTGTACAATGGCACTATGCATATATATATATATATATATATATATATATATATATATATATATATATATATATATATATATATATATATATATATATATATATATATATATATATATATATATATATATATATATATATATATATATATATATATATATATATATATATATATATATATATATATATATATATATATATATATATATATATATATATATATATATATATATATATATATATATATATATATATATATATGCATATATATATATATATATATATATATATATATATATATATATATATATATATATATATATATATATATATATATATATATATATATATATATATATATATATATATATATATATATATATTGTATATTTGCGTGTGTGGACGTATGTATATACATGTGTATGGGGGTGTGTTGGGCCATTTCTTTCCTCTGTTTCCTTGCGCTACCTCGCAAACGCGGGAGACAGCGACAAAGCAAAAAAAAAAAAACCAAATATATATATATATATATATATATATATATATATATATATATATATATATATATTTATATATATATCCCCTATCCCTGGGGTTAGGGGAGAAAGAATACTTTCCAGGGCCAGAAATCCTCCCATCCTTATATTTTAACTTTTTAAAAGGGGAAACAGAAGAGTCACGCGGGGAGGGCTCATCCTCCTCGAAGGCTCAGGTTGGGGTGTCTAAATGTGTGTGGATGTAACTAAGATGAGGAAAAAGGAGAGATAGGTAATATGTTCGAGGAAATGAACCTGGATATTTTGGCTCTTTGTGAAACGAAGCTCAATGGTAAATGGGGAGAGTGGTTTGGGAATGTCTTTGTAGTAAAGTCAGGGGTTAGTGAGAGCACAAGAGCAAGGGAAGGAGTAGCACTACTCCTGAATCAGGAGTTGTGGGAGTATATGATAGAGTGTAAGAAAGTAAATTCTAGATTGTTTTCGGTAAAACTGAAATTGATGGAGAGAGATGGGTAATTATTGGTACATATGCACCTGGGCATGAGAAGACTGATCATGAGAGGCAAGTGATTTAGGAGCAGCTGAATGAGTGTGTTAGTGGTTTTGATGCACAAGACCGGGTTATAGTGATGGGCGATTTGAATGCAAAGGTGAGTAATGTGGCAGTTGAGGGAATAATTGGTATACATGGGGTGTTCAGGGTTGTAAATGGAAATGGTGAAGAGCTTGTAGATTTATGTGGTGAAAAAGGGCTGGTGATTGGGAATACCTGTTTTAAAAATCGAGATATACATAAGTATAAGTATGTAAGTGAGAGAGATGGCCAAAGAGCGTTATTAGATTACGTGTTAATTGATAGGCGCGCGAAAGAGAGACTTTTGGATGTTAATATGCTGAGAGGTACAACTGGATGGATGTCTGATCATTATCTTGTGGAGGCGAAGGTGAAGATTTGTATGGGTTTTCAGGAAAGAAGAGAAAATGTTGGGGTGAAGAGAGTGGTGAGAGTTAGTGAACTTGGGAAGGAGACTTGTGTGAGGAAGTACCAGGAGAGACTGAGAACAGAATGGAAAAAGGTGAGAACAAAGGAGGTAAGAGGAGTGTGGGAGGAATGGGATGTATTTAGGGAAGAAGTGATGACTTGCGCAAAAGATTCTTGTGGCATGAGAAGCGTAGGCGGTGGGTTGATTAGAAAGGGTAGTGAGTGGTGGGATGAAGAAGTAAGATTATTAGTGAAAGAGAAGAGAGAGGAATTTGGACGATTTATGCAGGGAAAAAAATGCAAATGAGTAGGAGATGTATAAAAGAAAGAGGTAGGAAGTCAAGAGAAAGGTGCAAGAGGTGAAAAAGAGGGCAAATGAGAGTTGGGGTGAGAGAGTATCATTAAATTTTAGGGAGAATAAAAGGATGTTTTGGAAGGACATTAATGAAGTGCGTAAGATAAGGGAGAAATGGGAACTTCAGTTAAGGGGGCTAATGGAGAGGCGATAATAAGTAGCGGTGATTTGAGAAGGAGATGGAGTGAGTATTTTGAAGATTTGTTGACTGTGTTTGAGGATAGAGTGGCAGATATAGGGTGTTTTGGTCGAGGTGGTGTGCTAAGTGGAAGCGTTAGGGAAAATTATTTGGTAAACAGAGAAGAGGTAGTAAAAGCTTTGCGGAAGATGAAAGCCGGCAAGGCACCAGGTTTGGATGGTACTGCAGTGGAATTTATTAAAAAAGGTGATGACTCTATTGTAGACTGGTTGGTAAGGTTATTTAATGTATGTATGATTCATGATGAGGTACCTGAGGATTGACGGAATGCTTGCATAGTGCCATTGTACAAAGGCAAAGGGGATAAGAGTGAGTGCTCAAATTACAGAGGTATAAGTCTGTTGAGTATTCCTGGTAAATTATATGAGAGGGTATTGATTGAGAGGGTGAAGGCATGTACAGAACATCAGATTGGGGAAGAGCAGTGTGGTTTCAGAAGTGGTAGAAGATGTGTGGATCAGGTGTTTGCTTTGAAGAATGTATGTGAGAAATACTTAGAAAAGCAAATGGATTTGCATGTAGCACTTGTGGATCTGGAGAAGGCATATGATAGAGTTGATAGAGATGCTCTGTGGAAGGCATTACGAATATATCGTGTGGGAGGCAAGTTGTTAGAAGCAGTGAAAGGTTTTTTTCGAGGATGTAAGGCATGTGTACGTGTAGGAAGATAGGAAAGTGATTGGTTCTCAGTGAACGTATGTTTTCGACAGGGGTGTGTGATGTCTCCATGGTTGTTTACTTTGTTTATGGATGGGGTTGTTAGGGAGGTAAATGCAAGAGTTTTGGAAAGAGGGGCAAGTATGCAGTCGGTTGTGGATGAGAGAGCTTGGGAAGTAAGTCAGTTGTTGTTCGCTGATGATAGAGCGCTGGTGGCTGATTCATGTGAGAAACTGCAGAAGCTGGTGATTGAGTTTGTTAAAGTGTGCGAAAGAAGAAAGTTAAGAGTAAATGTGAACAAGAGCAAGGTTATTAGGTACAGTAGGGTTAAGGGTCAAGTCAATTGGGAGGTAAGTTTGAATGGAGAAAAACTGGAAGAAGTAAATTGTTTTAGATATCTGGGAGTTGATATGGCAGCGGATGGAACCATGGAGGCGGAAGTGAATCATAGGGTGGGCGAAGGGGCGAAAAGTCTTGGAGCCTTGAAGACTGTGTGGAAGTCGAGAATATTATCTCGGAAAGCGAAAATGGGTATGTTTGAAGGAATAGTGGCTACAACAATGTTCTATGGTTGCGAGGCGTGGGCTATGGATGGAGTTGTGCGCAGGAGGGTGGATGTGCTGGAAATGAAATGTTTGAGGACAATATGTTGTGTGCGGTGGTTTTATCGAGTAAGTAATGTAAGGGTAAGAGAGATGTGTGGAAATAAAAAGAGTGTGGTTGAGAGAGCAGAAGAGTGTGTTTTGAAATGGTTTGGTCTCATGGAGAGAATGAATGAGGAAATATTGACCAAGAAGATATATGTGTCAGAGGTGGAGGGAACGAGGAGAAGTGGGAGACCAAATTGGAGGTGGAAGGATGGAGTGAAAAAGATTTTGAGTGATCGGGGCCTGAACATGCAGGAGGGTGAAAGGCGTGCAAGGAATAGAGTGAATTGGAACGATGTGGTATACCGGGGTCGACGTGCTGTCAATGGATTGAACCAGGGCATGTGAAGCGTCTGGGGTAAACCATGGAAAGTTGTATGGGGCCTGGATGTGGAAGGGGAGCTGTGGTTTCGGTGCATTATTACATGACAGCTAGAGACTGAGTGTGAACGAATGTGGCCTTTGGTGTCTTTTCCTAGCGCTTCCTCGCACACATGAGGGGGGAGGGGGATGTTATTCCATGTGTGGCGGGGTGGCGATGGGAACAAATAAAGGTAGACAGTATGACTTGTGTACATGTGTATGTATGTATATGTCTGTGTGTGTATATACATGTGTACATTGAGATGTATAGGTATGTATATTTGCGTGTGCGGATGTGTATGTATATACATGTGTATGTGGGCGAGTTGGTCGATTCTTTCGTCTGTTTCCTTGCGCTACCTATATATATATATATATATATATATATATATATATATATATATATATATATATATATATATATATATATATATATATATATATATATATATATATATATATATATATATATATATATATACATGTATATATATATAAATATATATATATATACATATATATATATATATATATATATATATATATATATATATATATATATATATATATATATATATATATATATATATATATATATATATATATATATATATTTTTTTTTTTTTTTATACTTTGTCGCTATCTCCCGCGTTTGCGAGGTAGCGCAAGGAAACAGACGAAAGAAATGGCCCAACCCCCCCCCCCCATACACATGTATATACATACGTCCACACACGCAAATATACATACCTACACAGCTTTCCATGGTTTACCCTAGACGCTTCACATGCCTTGATTCAATCCACTGACAGCACGTCAACCCCGGTATACCACATCGATCCAATTCACTCTATTCCTTGCCCTCCTTTCACCCTCCTGCATGTTCAGGCCCCGATCACACAAAATCTTTTTCACTCCATCTTTCCACCTCCAATTTGGTCTTCCTCTTCTCGTTGCTCCCTCCACCTCCGACACATATATCCTCTTGGTCAATCTTTCCTCACTCATCCTCTCCATGTGCCCAAACCACTTCAAAACACCCTCTTCTGCTCTCTCAACCACGCTCTTTTTATTTCCACACATCTCTCTTACCCTTACGTTACTCACTCGATCAAACCACCTCACACCACACACTGTCCTCAAACATCTCATTTCCAGCACATCCATCCTCCTGCGCACAACTCTATCCATAGCCTACGCCTCGCAACCATACAACATTGTTGGAACCACTATTCCTTCAAACATACATATTTTTGCTTTCCGAGATAATGTTCTCGACTTCCACACATTCTTCAAGGCCCCCAGAATTTTCGCCCCCTCCCCCACCCTATTATCCACTTCCGCTTCCATGGTTCCATCCGCTGCCAGATCCACTCCCAGATATCTAAAACACTTCACTTCCTCCAGTTTTTCTCCATTCAAACTTACCTCCCAATTGACTTGACCCTCAACCCTACTGTACCTAATAACCTTGCTCTTATTCACATTTACTCTTAACTTTCTTCTTCCACACACTTTACCAAACTCAGTCACCAGCTTCTGCAGTTTCTCACATGAATCATCCACCAGCGCTGTATCATCAGCGAACAACAACTGACTCATTTCCCAAGCTCTCTCATCCCCAACAGACTTCATACTTGCCCCTCTTTCCAAAACTCTTGCATTTACCTCCCTAACAACCCCATCCATAAACAAATTAAACAACCATGGAGACATCACACACCCCTGCCGCAAACCTACATTCACTGAGAACCAATCACTTTCCTCTCTTCCTACACGTACACATGCCTTACATCCTCGATAAAAACTTTTCACTGCTTCAAACAACTTTCCTCCCACACCATATATTCTTAATACCTTCCACAGAGCATCTCTATCAACTCTATCATATGCCTTCTCCAGATCCATAAATGCTACATACAAATCCATTTGCTTTTCTAAGTATTTCTCACATACATTCTTCAAAGCAAACACCTGATCCACACATCCTCTACCACTTCTGAAACCACACTGCTCTTCCCCAATCTGATGCTCTGTACATGCCTTCACCCTCTCAATCAATACCCTCCCATATAATTTACCAGGAATACTCAACAAACTTATACCTCTGTAATTTGAGCACTCACTCTTATCCCCTTTGCCTTTGTACAATGGCACTATGCACGCATTCCGCCAATCCTCAGGCACCTCACCATTAGTCATACATACATTAAATAACCTTACCAACCAGTCAACAATACAGTCACCCCCTTTTTTAATAAATTCCACTGCAATACCATCCAAACCTGCTGCCTTGCCGGCTTTCATCTTCCGCAAAGATTTTACTACCTCTTCTCTGTTTACCAAATTATTTTCCCTAACCCTCTCACTTTGCACAACACCTCGACCAAAACACCCTATATCTGCCACTCTATCATCAAACACATTCAACAAACCTTCAAAATACTCACTCCATCTCCTTCTCACATCACCACTACTTGTTATCACCTCCCCATTTGCGCCCTTCATTGCAGTTCCCATTTGCTCCCTTGTCTTACGCACTTTATTTACCTCTTTCCAGAACATCTTGGGTGATTTGAATGCAAAGGTGAGTAATGTGGCAGTTGAGGGAATAATTCGTATACATGGGGTGTTCAGTGTTGTGAATGGAAATGGTGAAGAGCTTGTAGATTTATGTGCTGAAAAAGGACTGATGATTGGGAATACCTGGTTTAAAAAGCGAGATATACATAAGTATACTTATGTAAGTAGGAGAGATGGCCAGAGAGCGTTATTGGATTACGTGTTAATAGACAGGCGTGCGAAAGAGAGACTTTTGGATGTTAATGTGCTGAGAGGTGCAACTGGAGGGATGTCTGATAATTATCTTGTGGAGGCTAAGGTGAAGATTCTTATGGGTTTTCAGAAAAGAAGAGTGAATGTTGGGGTGAAGAGGGTGGTGAGAGTAAGTGAGCTTGAGGAGACTTGTGTGAGGAAGTACCAGGAGAGACTGAGTACAGAATGGAAAAAGGTGAGAACAATGGAAGCAAGGGGAGTGGGGGAGGAATGGGATGTATTTAGGGAATCAGTGATGGATTGCGCAAAAGATGCTTGTGGCATGAGAAGAGTGGGAGGTGGGTTGATTAGAAAGGGTAGTGAGTGGTGGGATGAAGAAGTAAGAGTATTAGTGAAAGAGAAGAGAGAGGCATTTGGACGATTTTTGCAGGGAAAAAATGCAATTGAGTGGGAGATGTATAAAAGAAAGAGACAGGAGGTCAAGAGAAAGGTGCAAGAGGTGAAAAAAAGGGCAAATGAGAGTTGGGGTGAGAGAGTATCATTAAATTATATATATATATATATATATATATATATATATATATATATATATATATATATATATATATATATATATATATATATATATATATATATACATATATATATATATATATATATATATATATATATATATATATATATATATATATATATATATATAAATATATATATATATATATATATATATATATATATATATATATATATATATATATATATATATATATATATATATATATATATATATATATATATATATATATATATATATATATATATATATATATATATATATATTTATATATATATATATATATATATATATATATATATATATATATATATATATATATATATATATATATATATATATATATATATATATATATATATATATATATATATATATATATATATATGTTTACCAAATGGCGTCCTAGCTTCATCTCTTCGATGTATATCAACTGACTTATATTTCTCTCGTGTCTCCCCTGATGATGTGATTATTACATGAAAGTGCACTTGGGAACTTTTCATGTTTCATTTTCCCCGTGGGCTCATAGGATTTTATATATATATATATCTATATCTATATATATATATATATATATATATATATATATATATATATATACATATATATATATATATATATATATATATATATATATATATATATTTTTTTTTTTTCAAACTATTCGCCATTTCCCGCGTTAGCGAGGTAGCGTTAAGAACAGAGGACTGGGCCTTTTTTGGAATATCCTCATCTGGCCCCCTCTGTTCCTTCTTTTGGAAAATTAAAAAAAAAAAAAAACGAGAGGGGAGGATTTCCAGCCCCCTGCTCCCTCCCCTTTTAGGCACCTTCTACGACACGCAGGGAATACGTGGGAAGTATTCTTAATCCCCTATCCCCAGGGATAAAATGTCCCCAGGGATATGTATATATATATATATATATATATATATATATTTCATATATATTTATCATACTTTGTTGCTGTCTCCCACATTAGCGAGGCAGTGCAAAGAAATAGAAGAAAGAACGGCCCAACCCACCCACATACACGTGTATACACATAAACGCCCACACACGCACATATACATACCTATGTATTTCAACGTATACATACATATACATATAAAGACATATACACATATACACATGTACATATTCATACATGCTGCCTTCATCCATTCCTGCCGCAACCCCACCACACATGAAATGGCATCCCCCTCCCCCTGTGTGCGCGTGAGGTAGCGCTAGGAAAAGACAACAAAACCCACATTCGTTAACACTCAGTTTCTAGCTGTCATGTGTAATGCACCGAACAGAAAAACTCATGCTGAAACTGGTTTGGTTAACATTTCTGATACCTGAGATATTAAATTTCATTTCTCTGTAGGCTTGCTTACAACATTGGTAAGTGATAATGCTGTAAAACCAGCAGCTTTTCAGTCAAAATCGCAATCTGCTCCTTTCCTAAAGTCATTATTGAGGATGTAAGATTTTGGCTGGAGAGTATATATATATATATATATTTTTTTTTTTTTTTTTTTTTTATACTTTGTCGCTGTCTCCCGCGTTTGCGAGGTAGCGCAAGGAAACAGACGAAAGAAATGGCCCAACCCCCCCCCCCCCCCATACACATGTACATACACACGTCCACACACGCAAATATACATACCTACACAGCTTTCCATGGTTTACCCCAGACGCTTCACATGCCTTGCTTCAATCCACTGACAGCACGTCAACCCCTGTATACCACATGACTCCAATTCACTCTATTTCTTGCCCTCCTTTCACCCTCCTGCATGTTCAGGCCCCGATCACACAAAATCTTTTTCACTCCATCTTTCCACCTCCAATTTGGTCTCCCTCTTCTCCTCGTTCCCTCCACCTCCGACACATATATCCTCTTGGTCAATCTCTCCTCACTCATTCTCTCCATGTGCCCGAACCATTTCAAAACACCCTCTTCTGCTCTCTCAACCACGCTCTTTTTATTTCCACACATCTCTCTTACCCTTACGTTACTTACTCGATCAAACCACCTCACACCACACATTGTCCTCAAACATCTCATTTCCAGCACATCCATCCTCCTGCGCACATCTCTATCCATAGCCCACGCCTCGCAACCATACAACATTGTTGGAACCACTATTCCCTCAAACATACCCATTTTTGCTTTCCGAGATAATGTTCTCGACTTCCACACATTTTTCAAGGCTCCCAAAATTTTCGCCCCCTCCCCCACCCTATGATCCACTTCCGCTTCCATGGTTCCATCCGCTGACAGATCCACTCCCAGATATCTAAAACACTTCACTTCCTCCAGTTTTTCTCCATTCAAACTCACCTCCCAATTGACTTGACCCTCACCCCTACTGTACCTAATAACCTTGCTCTTATTCACATTTACTCTCAACTTTCTTCTTCCACACACTTTACCAAACTCAGTCACCAGCTTCTGCAGTTTCTCACATGAATCAGCCACCAGCGCTGTATCATTTATATATTTATTTATACATCCAAGCCTCATGCTTTGTCTACTGTGAAGAAGTTTGGTGTGAAGCGTCGTTTTGAAGATGTCTCAGCCACTCTTGGAGCGTGGAGAAAACGAGTAATGGTCTCAGGAAAGAGGCAGGAGCACAATAGCACAATATCCACTGCTGGACACAAGCCAACAGCAAAATCATTTGTTCCCACATTGAACAATACCTTTGTTACACCCTCAGACAGAATGAGTGAGGTTCTTTGTAACTCTGTTTCAAAAACTGGTTTTAATGTGCCTCTAGCTGCACCCATGTTCTCTACCCTCAATCAACCCTTTTTTGAAGATGACTCACCATCAAGACTTTCAACTATATCAGCCATTGAAAGTACTGAAACTCACCCATCTACATTCAGTCCCTTCATAGATCGTTTCACAAGCCGTTTCGAGCAGTCAATGATGAGTCAGTTGGAGTGCATAGAAGATCGGATGGCAGATAGAATTATCTCAAGCTCACACATATGGAACTAGGAAAACATTCACGTTTGAGTAGAAAGATGAAAAGACAGAGCACATCCAGATCTACTCCGACAACAAATGAGAATATCCAATCAAATGCTGCTAGTGATTCCTCAGATGAAATCCTGGGGACTTCTATAGATGTTAGTAAAGAGGATATGAAGACCATGCTTCAGGATGTTGTTTCAAGTGCCGTAAGAAATTTTGTTTATGGTGGACACAGTGGTAGCACACAACGAAGTACCTTTCCATCAGACTTACCTAGCAAAACATTGTCAGAAAATAATACAGTTCGAAATCCTCTAGGAGATCTGACAAATACTCAGAAAAGAAGTGGAACAGGCTGCTTAAGGATGGAAAAGAAATCATACCTGATTGCTGATAAGATGTTGCCTCAAAACCAACACTCATCATCAACCTTGATGGATACAGGTCATGTTTATAATCTTCCCTTGACAAGCACAGCAGTTAACCAAGTAAGGCAATCTACAAGACTGTCAGAAAGATCAGTTATCCTCAAATCACTGTTTACTGAGCTTTCATCAAAAATTAGCTCGAATGTGTGCCCAGTGTCTTTGAGGGCTCATGAAGAATCAAGTACAGCTGTTGATACAACTGACAATTCTCTTTTCTTCATCCATGACACAACTGCAGTGCTCAGAAATGAGGGGTCACCAGTTCTGAGATCTCCGAGATTTGAAGCACAGTTACATTCAGAAAAGGACTTTACACAGTTATCAGTACCTTCCCCACAAAGTACAGTGATCTCTAGAAGAATGTCATTGGAGAAAAAGAGCCTGAAATATCTGGAAGGTACCGATTCTCAAACATGTAGATATATATATATATATATATATATATATATATATATATATATATATATATATATATATATATATATATATATATATATATATATATATATATATCATTTTATTTTTTATCAAACTATTCGCCATTTCCCACGTTAGCGAGGTAGCGTTACGAACAGAGGTCTGGGGCCATTGAGGGAATATCCTCACCTGGCCCCCTTCTCTGTTCCTTCTTTTGGAAAATTAAAAAAAACGAGAGGGGAGGATTTCCAGCCCCCCGCTCCCTTTTAGTCGCCTTCTGCGACACGCAGGGAATACGTGGGAAGTATTCTTTCTCCCCTATCCCCAGGGATAATATATATATATATATATATATATATATATATATATATATATATATATATATATATATATATATATATATATATATATATATATATATATATATATATTTTTTTTTTTTTTTTTTTGCTTTGTCGCTGTCTCCCGCGTTTGCGAGGTAGCGCAAGGAAACAGACGAAAGAAATGGCCCAACCCACCCCCATACACATGTATATACATACGTCCACACACGCAAATATACATACCTACACAGCTTTCCATGGTTTGCCCCAGACGCTTCCCATGCCCTGATTCAATCCACTGACAGCACGTCAACCCCGGTATACCACATCGCTCCAATTCACTCTATTCCTTGCCCTCCTTTCACCCTCCTGCATGTTCAGGCCCCGATCACACAAAATCTTCTTCACTCCATCTATCCACCTCCAATTTGGTCTCCCTCTTCTCGTTCCCTCCACCTCCGACACATATATCCTCTTGGTCAATCTTTCCTCACTCATTCTCTCCATGTGCCCAAAGCATTTCAAAACACCCTCTTCTGCTCTCTCAACCACGCTCTTTTTATTTCCACACATCTCTCTTACCCTTACGTTACTTACTCGATCAAACCACCTCACACCACACATTGTCCTCAAACATCTCATTTCCAGCACATCCATCCTCCTGCGCACAACTCTATCCATAGCCTACGCCTCGCAACCATACAACATTGTTGGAACCACTATTCCTTCAAACATACCCATTTTTGCTTTCAGGGATAATGTTCTCGACTTCCACACATTTTTCAAGGCTCCCAAAATTTTCGCCCCCTCCCCCACCCTATGATCCACTTCCGCTTCCATGGTTCCATCCGCTGACAAATCCACTCCCAGATATCTAAAACACTTCACTTCCTCCAGTTTTTCTCCAAACTCACCTCCCAATTGACTTGACCCTCAACCCTACTGTACCTAATAACCTTGCTCTTATTCACATTTACTCTTAACTTTCTTCTTCCACACACTTTACCAAACTCCGTCACCAGCTTCTGCAGTTTCTCACATGAATCCGCCATCAGCGCTGTATCATCAGCGAACAACAACTGACTCACTTCCCAAGCTCTCTCATCCCCAACAGACTTCATACTTGCCCCTCTTTCCAAGACTCTTGCATTTACCTCCCTAACAACCCCATCCATAAACAAATTAAACAACTATGGAGACATCTCACACCCCTGCCGCAAACCTACAATCACTGAGAACCAATCACTTTCCTCTCTTCCTACACGTACACATGCCTTACATCCTCGATAAAAACTTTTCACTGCTTCAAACAACTTTCCTCCCACACCATATATTCTTAATACCTTCCACAGAGCATCTCTATCAACTCTATCATATGCCTTCTCCAGATCCATAAATGCTACATACAAATCCATTTGCTTTTCTAAGTATTTCTCACATACATTCTTCAAAGCAAACACCTGATCCACACATCCTCTACCACTTCTGAAACCACACTGCTCTTCCCCAATCTGATGCTCTGTACATGCCTTCACCCTCTCAATCAATACCCTCCCATATAATTTACCAGGAATACTCAACAAACTTATACCTCTGTAATTTGAGCACTCACTCTTATCCCCTTTGCCTTTGTACAATGGCACTATGCACGCATTCCGCCAATCCTCAGGCACCTCACCATTAGTCATACATACATTAAATAACCTTACCAACCAGTCAACAATACAGTCACCCCCTTTTTTAATAAATTCCACTGCAATACCATCCAAACCTGCTGCCTTGCCGGCTTTCATCTTCCGCAAAGATTTTACTACCTCTTCTCTGTTTACCAAATTATTTTCCCTAACCCTCTCACTTTGCACAACACCTCGACCAAAACACCCTATATCTGCCACTCTATCATCAAACACATTCAACAAACCTTCAAAATACTCACTCCATCTCCTTCTCACATCACCACTACTTGTTATCACCTCCCCATTTGCGCCCTTCATTGCAGTTCCCATTTGCTCCCTTGTCTTACGCACTTTATTTACCTCTTTCCAGAACATCTTGGGTGATTTGAATGCAAAGGTGAGTAATGTGGCAGTTGAGGGAATAATTCGTATACATGGGGTGTTCAGTGTTGTGAATGGAAATGGTGAAGAGCTTGTAGATTTATGTGCTGAAAAAGGACTGATGATTGGGAATACCTGGTTTAAAAAGCGAGATATACATAAGTATACTTATGTAAGTAGGAGAGATGGCCAGAGAGCGTTATTGGATTACGTGTTAATAGACAGGCGTGCGAAAGAGAGACTTTTGGATGTTAATGTGCTGAGAGGTGCAACTGGAGGGATGTCTGATAATTATCTTGTGGAGGCTAAGGTGAAGATTCTTATGGGTTTTCAGAAAAGAAGAGTGAATGTTGGGGTGAAGAGGTTGGTGAGAGTAAGTGAGCTTGAGGAGACTTGTGTGAGGAAGTACCAGGAGAGACTGAGTACAGAATGGAAAAAGGTGAGAACAATGGAAGCAAGGGGAGTGGGGGAGGAATGGGATGTATTTAGGGAATCAGTGATGGATTGCGCAAAAGATGCTTGTGGCATGAGAAGAGTGGGAGGTGGGTTGATTAGAAAGGGTAGTGAGTGGTGGGATGAAGAAGTAAGAGTATTAGTGAAAGAGAAGAGAGAGGCATTTGGACGATTTTTGCAGGGAAAAAATGCAATTGAGTGGGAGATGTATAAAAGAAAGAGACAGGAGGTCAAGAGAAAGGTGCAAGAGGTGAAAAAAAGGGCAAATGAGAGTTGGGGTGAGAGAGTATCATTAAATTATATATATATATATATATATATATATATATATATATATATATATATATATATATATATATATATATATATATATATATATATATAAATATATATATATATATATATATATATATATATATATATATATATATATATATATATATATATATATATATATATATATATATATATATATATATATTTATATATATATATATATATATATATATATATATATATATATATATATATATATATATATATATATATATATATATATATATATATATATGTTTACCAAATGGCGTCCTAGCTTCATCTCTTCGATGTATATCAACTGACTTATATTTCTCTCGTGTCTCCCCTGATGATGTGATTATTACATGAAAGTGCACTTGGGAACTTTTCATGTTTCATTTTCCCCGTGGGCTCATAGGATTTTATATATATATATATATATATATATATATATATATATATATATATATATATATATATATATATATATATATTTTTTTTTTTTTCAAACTATTCGCCATTTCCCGCGTTAGCGAGGTAGCGTTAAGAACAGAGGACTGGGCCTTTTTTGGAATATCCTCATCTGGCCCCCTCTGTTCCTTCTTTTGGAAAATTAAAAAAAAAGAAAAACGAGAGGGGAGGATTTCCAGCCCCCTGCTCCCTCCCCTTTTAGGCACCTTCTACGACACGCAGGGAATACGTGGGAAGTATTCTTAATCCCCTATCCCCAGGGATATGTATATATATATATATATATATATATATATATATATATATATATATATATATATATATATATATATATATATATATATATATATATATATATATATATATATATATATATATATATATATATATATATATATATATATATATTTCATATATATTTATCATACTTTGTTGCTGTCTCCCACATTAGCGAGGCAGTGCAAAGAAATAGAAGAAAGAACGGCCCAACCCACCCACATACACGTGTATACACATAAACGCCCACACACGCACATATACATACCTATGTATTTCAACGTATACATACATATACATATAAAGACATATACACATATACACATGTACATATTCATACATGCTGCCTTCATCCATTCCTGCCGCAACCCCACCACACATGAAATGGCATCCCCCTCCCCCTGTGTGCGCGTGAGGTAGCGCTAGGAAAAGACAACAAAACCCACATTCGTTAACACTCAGTTTCTAGCTGTCATGTGTAATGCACCGAACAGAAAAACTCATGCTGAAACTGGTTTGGTTAACATTTCTGATACCTGAGATATTAAATTTCATTTCTCTGTAGGCTTGCTTACAACATTGGTAAGTGATAATGCTGTAAAACCAGCAGCTTTTCAGTCAAAATCGCAATCTGCTCCTTTCCTAAAGTCATTATTGAGGATGTAAGATTTTGGCTGGAGAGTATATATATATATATATATATATATATATATATATATATATATATATATATATATATATATATATATATATATATATATATATATATATATATATATATATATATATATATATATATATATATATATATATATATATATATATATATATATATATATATATATATATATATATATATATATATATATATATATATATATATATATATATATATATATATATATATATATATATATATATATATATATATATATATATATATATATATATATATATATATATATATATATATATATATATATATATATATATATATATATATATATATATATATATATATATATATATATATATATATATATATATATATATATATATATATATATATATATATATATATATATATATATATATATATATATATATATATATATATATATATATATATATATATATATATATATATATATATATATATATATATATATATATATATATATATATATATATATATATATATATATATATATATATATATATATATATATATATATATATATATATATATATATATATATATATATATATATATATATATATATATATATATATATATATATATATATATATATATATATATATATATATATATATATATATATATATATATATATATATATATATATATATATATATATATATATATATATATATATATATATATATATATATATATATATATATATATATATATATATATATATATATATATATATATATATATATATATATATATATATATATTTTTTTTTTTTTTTTTTTTTTTTTTTATACTTTGTCGCTGTTTCCCGCGTTTGCGAGGTAGCGCAAGGAAACAGACGAAGGAAATGGCCCAACCCCCCCCCCCCCATACACATGTACATACGTCCACACACGCAAATATACATACCTACACAGCTTTCCATGGTTTACCCCAGACGCTTCACATGCCTTGATTCAATCCACTGACAGCACGTCAACCCCTGTATACCACATCGCTCCAATTCACTCTATTCCTTGCCCTCCTTTCACCCTCCTGCATGTTCAGGCCCCGATCACACAAAATCTTTTTCACTCCATCTTTCCACCTCCAATTTGGTCTCCCTCTTCTCCTCGTTCCTTCCACCTCCGACACATATATCCTCTTGGTCAATCTTTCCTCACTCATTCTCTCCATGTGCCCAAACCATTTCAAAACACCCTCTTCTGCTCTCTCAACCACGCTCTTTTTATTTCCACACATCTCTCTTACCCTTACGTTACTCACTCGCTCAAACCACCTCACACCACACATTGTCCTCAAACATCTCATTTCCAGCACATCCATCCTCCTGCGCACATCTCTATCCACAGCCCACGCCTCGCAACCATACAACATTGTTGGAACCACTATTCCTTCAAACATACCCACTTTTGCTTTCCGAGATAATGTTCTCGACTTCCACACATTTTTCAAGGCTCCCAATATTTTCGCCCCCTCCCCCTCCCTATGATCCACTTCCGCTTCCATGGTTCCATCCGCTGACAGATCCACTCCCAGATATCTAAAACACTTCACTTCCTCCAGTTTTTCTCCATTCAAACTCACCTCCCAATTGACTTGACCCTCACCCCTACTGTACCTAATAACCTTGCTCTTATTCACATTTACTCTTAACTTTCTTCTTCCACACACTTTACCAAACTCAGTCACCAGCTTCTGCAGTTTCTCACATGAATCAGCCACCAGCGCTGTATCATCAGCGAACAATAACTGACTCACTTCCCAAGCTCTCTCATCCCCAACAGACTTCATACTTGCCCCTCTTTCCAGGACTCTTGCATTTACCTCCCTAACAACCCCATCCATAAACAAATTAAACAACCATGGAGACATCACACACCCCTGCCGCAAACCTACATTCACTGAGAACCAATCACTTTCCTCTCTTCCTACACGTACACATGCCTTACATCCTCGATAAAAACTTTTCACTGCTTCTAACAACTTGCCTCCCACACCATATATTCTTAATACCTTCCACAGAGCATCTCTATCAACTCTATCATATGCCTTCTCCAGATCCATAAATGCTACATATATATATATATATATATATATATATATATATATATATATATATATATATATATATATATATATATATATATATATATATATATATATATATATATATATATATATATATATATATATATATATATATATATATATATATATATATATATATATATATATATATATATATATATATATATATATATATATATATATATATATATATATATATATATATATATTATATATATATATATATATATATATATATATATATATTTATATATTTATTTATACATCCAAGCCTCATGCTTTGTCTACTGTGAAGAAGTTTGGTGTGAAGCGTCGTTTTGAAGATGTCTCAGCCACTCTTGGAGCGTGGAGAAAACGAGTAATGGTCTCAGGAAAGAGGCAGGAGCACAATAGCACAATATCCACTGCTGGACACAAGCCAACAGCAAAATCATTTGTTCCCACATTGAACAATACCTTTGTTACACCCTCAGACAGAATGAGTGAGGTTCTTTGTAACTCTGTTTCAAAAACTGGTTTTAATGTGCCTCTAGCTGCACCCATGTTCTCTACCCTCAATCAACCCTTTTTTGAAGATGACTCACCATCAAGACTTTCAACTATATCAGCCATTGAAAGTACTGAAACTCACCCATCTACATTCAGTCCCTTCATAGATCGTTTCACAAGCCGTTTCGAGCAGTCAATGATGAGTCAGTTGGAGTGCATAGAAGATCGGATGGCAGATAGAATTATCTCAAGCTCACACATATGGAACTAGGAAAACATTCACGTTTGAGTAGAAAGATGAAAAGACAGAGCACATCCAGATCTACTCCGACAACAAATGAGAATATCCAATCAAATGCTGCTAGTGATTCCTCAGATGAAATCCTGGGGACTTCTATAGATGTTAGTAAAGAGGATATGAAGACCATGCTTCAGGATGTTGTTTCAAGTGCCGTAAGAAATTTTGTTTATGGTGGACACAGTGGTAGCACACAACGAAGTACCTTTCCATCAGACTTACCTAGCAAAACACTGTCAGAAAATAATACAGTTCGAAATCCTCTAGGAGATCTGACAAATACTCAGAAAAGAAGTGGAACAGGCTGCTTAAGGATGGAAAAGAAATCATACCTGATTGCTGATAAGATGTTGCCTCAAAACCAACACTCATCATCAACCTTGATGGATACAGGTCATGTTTATAATCTTCCCTTGACAAGCACAGCAGTTAACCAAGTAAGGCAATCTACAAGACTGTCAGAAAGATCAGTTATCCTCAAATCACTGTTTACTGAGCTTTCATCAAAAATTAGCTCGAATGTGTGCCCAGTGTCTTTGAGGGCTCATGAAGAATCAAGTACAGCTGTTGATACAACTGACAATTCTCTTTTCTTCATCCATGACACAACTGCAGTGCTCAGAAATGAGGGGTCACCAGTTCTGAGATCTCCGAGATTTGAAGCACAGTTACATTCAGAAAAGGACTTTATACAGTTATCAGTACCTTCCCCACAAAGTACAGTGATCTCTAGAAGAATGTCATTGGAGAAAAAGAGCCTGAAATATCTGGAAGGTACCGATTCTCAAACATGTAGATATATATATATATATATATATATATATATATATATATATATATATATATATATATATATATATATATATATATATATATATATATATATATATATATATATATATATATATATATATATATATATATATATATATATATATATATATATATATATATATATATATATCATTTTATTTTTTATCAAACTATTCGCCATTTCCCACGTTAGCGAGGTAGCGTTACGAACAGAGGTCTGGGGCCATTGAGGGAATATCCTCACCTGGCCCCCTTCTCTGTTCCTTCTTTTGGAAAATTAAAAAAAACGAGAGGGGAGGATTTCCAGCCCCCCGCTCCCTTTTAGTCGCCTTTTGCGACACGCAGGGAATACGTGGGAAGTATTCTTTCTCCCCTATCCCCAGGGATAATATATATATATATATATATATATATATATATATATATATATATATATATATATATATATATATATATATATATATATTTTTTTTTTTTTTTTTGCTTTGTCGCTGTCTCCCGCGTTTGCGAGGTAGCGCAAGGAAACAGACGAAAGAAATGGCCCAACCCACCCCCATACACATGTATATACATACGTCCACACACGCAAATATACATACCTACACAGCTTTCCATGGTTTGCCCCAGACGCTTCCCATGCCCTGATTCAATCCACTGACAGCACGTCAACCCCGGTATACCACATCGCTCCAATTCACTCTATTCCTTGCCCTCCTTTCACCCTCCTGCATGTTCAGGCCCCGATCACACAAAATCTTCTTCACTCCATCTTTCCACCTCCAATTTGGTCTCCCTCTTCTCGTTCCCTCCACCTCCGACACATATATCCTCTTGGTCAATCTTTCCTCACTCATTCTCTCCATGTGCCCAAACCATTTCAAAACACCCTCTTCTGCTCTCTCAACCACGCTCTTTTTATTTCCACACATCTCTCTTACCCTTACGTTACTTACTCGATCAAACCACCTCACACCACACATTGTCCTCAAACATCTCATTTCCAGCACATCCATCCTCCTGCGCACAACTCTATCCATAGCCCACGCCTCGCAACCATACAACATTGTTGGAACCACTATTCCTTCAAACATACCCATTTTTGCTTTCCGGGATAATGTTCTCGACTTCCACACATTTTTCAAGGCTCCCAAAATTTTCGCCCCCTCCCCCACCCTATGATCCACTTCCGCTTCCATGGTTCCATCCGCTGACAAATCCACTCCCAGATATCTAAAACACTTCACTTCCTCCAGTTTTTCTCCATTCAAACTCACCTCCCAATTGACTTGACCCTCAACCCTACTGTACCTAATAACCTTGCTCTTATTCACATTTACTCTTAACTTTCTTCTTCCACACACTTTACCAAACTCCGTCACCAGCTTCTGCAGTTTCTCACATGAATCCGCCATCAGCGCTGTATCATCAGCGAACAACAACTGACTCACTTCCCAAGCTCTCTCATCCCCAACAGACTTCATACTTGCCCCTCTTTCCAAGACTCTTGCATTTACCTCCCTAACAACCCCATCCATAAACAAATTAAACAACCATGGAGACATCACACACCCCTGCCGCAAACCTACAATCACTGAGAACCAATCACTTTCCTCTCTTCCTACACGTACACATGCCTTACATCCTCGATAAAAACTTTTCACTGCTTCTAACAACTTGCCTCCCACACCATATTTTCTTAATACCTTCCACAGAGCATCTCTATCAACTCTATCATATGCCTTCTCCAGATCCATAAATGCTACATACAAATCCATTTGCTTTTCTAAGTATTTCTCACATACATTCTTCAAAGCAAACACCTGATCCACACATCCTCTACCACTTCTGAAACCACACTGCTCTTCCCCAATCTGATGCTCTGTACATGCCTTCACCCTCTCAATCAATACCCTCCCATATAATTTGCCAGGAATACTCAACAAACTTATACCTCTGTAATTTGAGCACTCACTCTTATCCCCTTTGCCTTTGTACAATGGCACTATGCACGCATTCCGCCAATCCTCAGGCACCTCACCATGAGTCATACATATATTAAATAACCTTACCAACCAGTCAACTATACAGTCACCCCCTTTTTTAATAAATTCCACTGCAATACCATCCAAACCTGCTGCCTTGCCGGCTTTCATCTTCCGCAAAGCTTTTACTACCTCTTCTCTGTTTACCAAATCATTTTCCCCAACCCTCTCACTTTGCACACCACTTCGACCCAAACACCCTATATCTGCCACTCTGTCATCAGACACATGTTATTTCATGTGTGGCGGGATGGTGACGAAACTCATTAAGGGCAGACAGTATGAATTATATATATATATATATATATATATATATATATATATATATATATATATATATATATATATATATATATATATATATATATATATATATATATATATATAAAACCAGCCAATAGCCTAGCGGTTAGCATGCCTGCCTCTTGCACAGGGGTCCCGGGTTCGATCCTGGCTGTTGGAGGTTTGTATGTTCTATGAAGGTGCGCGTTCAAATGCACTTTATTCATATATATATATATATATATATATATATATATATATATATATATATAAATATATATATATATATATATAATTCATACTGTCTGCCCTTAATGAGTTTCGTCACCATCCCGCCACACATGAAATAACAACACCCTCCCCCCTCATGTGCGCGAGGTAGCGCTGTCATGTATAATTCACCGAAACCACAGCTCCCTTTTCACATCCAGGCCCCACACAACTTTCCATGGTTTACCCCAGACGCTTCACATGCCCTGGTTCAATCCATTAACAATACGTCGACCCCGGTATACCACATCGTTTCAATTTACTCTAATCCGTTCACGCCTTTCACCCTCCTGCATATTCAGGACCCGATAACTCAAAATCTTTTTCACTCCATCTTTCCATCTCCAAATTGGTCTCCCACTTCTCCTCGTTCCCTCCACCTCTAACATATATATCCTCTTTGTCAATCTTTCCTCACTCATTCTCTCCATGTCATAAAACCATTTCAACACACCCTCTTCTGCTCTCTCAACCACACTCTTTTTATTACCACATATCTGTCTTATCCTTTCATTACTAACCCGATCAAACCACCTCCGACCACATATTGTCCTCAGATATCTTAATTCCAGCATATCCACCCTCCTCTGCACAACTTTATCTATAGCCCACGCCTGGCAACCATATATCATTCTTGGAACCAGTATTCCTTCAAACATACCCATTTTTGCATTCTGAGATAATGTTCCCGACTTCCACACATTTTTCAACGCTCCCGCTATTTTCGCCCCTTCCCCCACCCTATGATTCACTTCCGCTTCGATGGTTCCATCCGCTGCCAAATCCACTCCCAGATTTCTATATCACTTCACTTCTTGCAGTTTTTCTCCATTCAAACTTACCTCCCAACTGACTTGTCCCTCAACCCTACTGTATCTGTACCGTTTTTCTTATTCATATTTACTCTCAGTTTTCCTCTTTCACACACTTTACCAAACTCAGTCACCAGCTTCTGCAGTTTCTCACCCGATTCAGCCACCAGCGCTCTATCATCAGGGAACAACGAGTGACTCACTTCCCAAGCTCTCTCATCCAAAACAGACTGCATACTTGCCCCGCATTCCAAAACTCTTGCATTCACCTCCCGAACAACCCCATCCATAAACAAATTAAGCAACCATGGAGACATCACGCATCCCTGCCGCAAACCTACATTCACTGAGAACTGATCACTTTCCTCTCTTCCTTCACGTACACATGCCTTACATCATTGCTTGTTTAAAAAAAAACTTGTCACTGCTTCTAAGAACTTGCCTTCCACACCATATATTCTTAATACCTTCCAGAGAGCATTTCTATCAACTCTGTCATATGCCTTCTCTAGATCCATAAATGCTACATATAAATCCATTTGCTTTTCTAATTGTTTCTCATATACATTCTTTAAAGCAAACACCCGATCCACGCATCCTCTACCACTTCTGAAAACACACTGCTCTTCCCCAATCTGATACTCTGTTTATACCTTCACCCTCTTAATCGTTTCTCTTACACCTCTGTAATTTGTGCACTCATTTTCATCCCCTTTGCCTTTGTGCAATGGCACTATGCAAGCATTCCGCCAATCCTCAGGCACCTCACCATGAGTTTTACATACATTAGATAACCTTACCAACCAGTCAATAATAAATTCCCCTACATTATCATCTAAACCTGCTGGCTTGACGGCTTTCATCTTCCGCAAAGCTTTTACTACCTCTTCTCTGTTTACCAAATCATTCTCCCTAATCCTCTCACTTTGCACACTATGTCCTCCAAAACACCCTACATCTGCCATTCTATCATGAAACACATTCAACAAAACTTCAAAATACTCATTCCATCTCCTCATATCACCACTACTTGTTATCACCTCCCCATTAGCCCCCTTCACTGGTGTTCTCATTTTTTCTTTGTCTTACGCACTTTACCTACCTCCTTCCAAATCATCTTTTTATTCTCTCCCAGATTTAGTGATACTGTTTCACCCGAACTCTCATTTGCCCTCTCTTTCACCTCTTGTGCCTTTCTGTTGACCTCCTCCCTCTTTCTTTTGTACATCTCCCAGTCATTTGCATTATTTCCCTGGAAAAATCATCTAAATGCCTCTCTCTTCTCTTTCACTAATAATCCTATATCATCATCCCACCACTCACTACCCTTTCTCATCTGACCACCTCTGACGCTTCTCATGCCACAGGCATCTTTTGCGCAAGCTATCACTGCTTCTCTAAATACGTCCCATTTCTCCCGCACTCCCCCTACGTCCTTTGTTGTCACCTTTTTCCATTCTGTATTCAGTCTTTCCTGGTATTTCCTCTGACAAGTCTCCTTCTCAAGCTCTGTTCACCACAAAAATTCTCTTTTTTTCTGAAAACTTCTACAAATCTTCACCTCCGCCTCCACAAGATAATGATCAGATATTCCTCCAGTTGCACCTCTCAGCACATAAACATCGAAATATATATATATGTATATATATATATATATATATATATATATATATATATATATATATATATATATATATATATATATATATATATATATATATATATTAACATATATATATATATATATATATATATATATATATATATATATATATATATATATATATATATATATATATATATATATATATATATATATATATATATATATATATATATTTATTTATTTTGCTTTGTCGCTGTCTCCCGCGATAGCGAGGTAGCGCAAGGAACCAGAAAGAATGGCCCAACCAGCCCACATACACATGTATATACATACACGTCCACACACGCAAATATATATACCTATACATCTCAATGTACTCATATATATACACACACAGACATATACATATATACACATGTACACAATTCATACTATCTGCCTTTATTTGTTCCCATCGCCACCTCGCCACACATGGACTAACAACCCCCTCCCCCCTCATGTGTGCGAGGTAGCGCTAGGAAAAGACACCAAAGGCCACATTCGTTCACACTCAGTCTCTAGCTGTCATGTAATAATGCACCGTAACCACAGCTCCCTTTCCACATCCAGGCCCCACACAACTTTCCATGGTTTACCCCAGACGCTTCACATGCCCTGGTTCAATCTATTGACAGCATGTCGACCCCGATATACCACATCGTTCCAATTCACTCTATTCCTTGCACGCCCTTCACCCTCCAGCATGTCCAGCCCCCAATCACTCAAAATCTTTTTCACTCCATCTTTCCACCTCCAATTTGGTCTCCCTCTTCTCGTTCCCTCCACCTCTGACACATATTTCCTCTTGGTCAATCTTTCCTCACTCATTCTCTCCATGTGACCAAACCATTTCAAACCACCCTCTTCTGCTCTCTCAACCACACTCTTTTTATTTCCACACATCTCTCTTACCCTTACATTACTTACTCGATCAAACCACCTCACACCACATATTGTCCTCAAACATCTCATTTCCAGCACATCCACCCTCCTGCGCACACCTCTATCCATAGCCCACGCCTCGCAACCATACAACATTGTTGGAACCACTATTCCCTCAAACATACCCATTTTTGCTTTCCGAGATTATGTTCTCGACTTCCAAACATTCTTCAAGGCTCCCAGAATTTTCGCCCCCTCCCCCACCCTATGATTCACTTCCGCTTTCATGGTTCCATCCGCTGCCAGATCCACTCCCAGATATCTAAAACACTTTACTTCATCCAGTTTTTCTCCATTCAAACTTACCTCCCAATTGACTTGACCCTCAACCCTACTGTACCTAATAACCTTGCTCTTATTCACATTTACTCTTAACTTTCTTCTTTCACACACTTTACCAAACTCATTCACCAGCTTCTGCAGTTTCGTACATGAATCAGTCACCAGCGCTGTATCATCAGCGAACAACAACTGACTTACATCCCAAGCTCTCTCATCCAGAAAAGACTGCATACTTGCCCCTCTTTCCAAAACTCTTGCATTCACCTCCCTAACAACCCCATCCATAAACAAATTAAACAACCATGGAGACATCACACACCCCTGCCGCAAACCTACATTCTCTGAGAACCAATCACTTTCCTCTCTTCCTACACGTACACATGCCTTACATCCTCGATAAAAACTTTTCACTGCTTCTAACAACTTGCCTCCCACATCATATATTCTTTAAACCTTCCACAGAGCATTTCTATCAACTCTATCATATACATTCTCCAGATCCATAAATGCTACATACAAATCTATTTGCTTTTCTAAGTATTTCTCATATACATTCTTCAAAGCAAACACCTGAACCACACATGCTCTACCACTTCTGAAACCACACTGCTCTTCCCCAATCTGATGCTCTGTACATGTCTTCACCCTCTCAATCAATACCCTCCCATATAATTTACCAGGAATACTCAACAAACTTATATCTCTGTAATTTGAGCACTCACTCTTATCCCCTTTGCCTTTGTACAGTGGCACTATGCAAGCTTCCGCCAATCCTCAGGCAGCTCACCATGAGTCATACATACATTAAATAACCTTACCAACCAGTCAACAATACAGTCACCCCCTTTTTTAATAAATTCCACTGCAATACCATCCAAACCTGCTGCCTTGACGGCTTTCATCTTCCGTAAAGCTTTTACTACCTCTTCTCTATTTACTAAATCATTTTCCCTAACCCTCTAACTTTGCACACCGCCTCGACCAAAACACCCTATATCTGCCACTCTATCATCAAACACATCCAACAAACCTTCAAAATACTCACTCCATCTCCTTCTCACATCAGCACTACTTGTTATCACCTCCCCATTAGCACCCTTCACTGAAGTTCCCATTTGCTCCCTTGCCTTATGCACTTTATTTACCTCCTTCCAAAACATCTTTTTATTCTCCCTGAAATTTAATGATACTCTCTCACCCCAACTCTCATTTGCCCTCTTTTTCACCTCTTGCACCTTTCTCTTGACCTCCTGCCTCTTTCTTTTATGCCTCTCCCACTCATTTGCATTTTTTCCATCCAAAAATCGTCCTAATGCCTCTCTCTTCTGTTTCATTAATAATCTTACTTCTTCATCCCACTACTCACTACCTTTTCTAATCAGCCCACCTCCCACGCTTCTCATGCCACAAGCATCTTTTGCGCAATCCATCACTGCTTCCCTAGATACATCCCATTCCTCCCTCACTCCCCTTACCTCCTTTGTTCTCACCTTTTTCCATTCTGTACTCAATTTCTCTTGGTACTTCCTCAAACAAGTCTCCTTCCCAAGCTCACTTACTCTCACCACTCTCTTCACCCCAACATTCTCTCTTCTTTTCTAAAAGCCCCCACAAATCTTCACCTTCGCCTCCACAAGATAATGATCAGACATCCCTCCAGTCGCACCTCTCAGCACATTAACATCCAAAAGTCTCTCTTTAGTGCGTGTATCAATTAACACGTAATCCATTAACGCTCTCTGGCCATCTCTCCCACTTACATACATATACTTACGTATATCTCGCTTTTTAAACCAGGTATTCCCAATCACCAGTCCTTTTGCAGCACATAAATCTACAAGCTCCTCACCATTTCCATTTACAACACTGAACACTCCATATATACCAATTATTCCCTCAACTGCCACATTACTCACCTTTGCATTCAAATCACCCATCACTATAACCCGGTCTTTTGCATCAAAACCACTAACACACTCATTCAGCTGCTTCCAAAACACTTGCCTCTCATGATCTTTCTTCTCATGCCCAGGTGTATATGCACCAATAATCACCCATCTCTTTCCATCAACTTTCATTTTTACCCATATCAATCTAGAATTTACTTTCTTACACTCTATCACATACTTCCACAACTCCTGATTCAGGAGTAGTGCTACTCTTTCCCTTGCTCTTGTCCTTTCACTAACCCGAGACTTTACTCCCAAGACATTCCCAAACCACTCTTCCCCTTTACCCTTGAGCTTCGTTTCACTCAGAGCCAAAACATCCAGGTTCCTTTCCTCAAACATACCACCTATCTCGCCTTTTGTCTCATCTTGGTTACATCCACACACATTTAGACACCCCAATCTGAGCCTTCGAGGAGGATGAGCACTCTTCGCGTGACTCCTTCTTCTGTTTCCCTTTATAGAAAGTGTAAATACAAGGAGGGGAGTGTTTCCGGCCCCCCGCTCCCGTCCCCTTTCGTCGCCTTCTACGACACGTGAGGAATGCGTGGGAAGTATTCTTTCTCCCCTTCAGAAGTAGTAGAACATATGTGGATCAAGTGTTTGCTTTAAAGAATGTATGTGAGAAACACTTCGAAAAACAAATGGATTTGTATATAGGATTTATGGATCTGAAGAAAGCATATGATAGAGTTGATAGGGATGCTCTGTGGAATGTTTTAAGAGTACATGGTGCAGGACGCAAGTTGTTGGAAGCAGTGAAAAGTTTTCATCGAGGATGTAAGGCACGTGTACGTGTAGGAAGATAGGAAAGTGTTGGAGCTCAGTGAATGTCGTTTTGCAGCAGGAGTGCCTGAAGTATCCATGTTTGTTTAATTTGTTTATGGATGAGGTTGTTAGGGAGGTAAATGCAAGAGCTTTGGAGAGAGGGGTAAGTATGCTGTGCTTTGTGGATGAGAGGTCTTGTGAAGTGAGTCAGTTGTTGTTCGCGGATGATACATCGTTGGTAGCTGATTCGGGTGAGAAACTGTTGAAGCTGATGACTGAGTTTGGTAAAGTGTGCGAAAGAAGAAAGCTGAGAGTAAATGTGAATAAGAGCAAGGTTATTAGGTACAGTAGGGTTGAGGGACAAGTCAGTTAGGAGGTAAGATTAAATTTAGAAAAACTGGAGGAAGTGAAGTGTTTTGGATATCTGGAAGTGGATCTGGCAGCGGATGGAAGCATGGAAGCGGAAGTGAATCATGGGGAGGGGGATTGGGCGAAGGCTCTGGGAGCGTTGAAGAATGTGTGGAAGGTGAAAACATTATCTCCGAAAGCAAAAATGGGTATGTTTGAAGAAATAGTGGTTCCAACAATGTTGTATGGTTGCGAGGCGTGGGCTATAAATAGGGTTGTGCGGAGGAGGGTGGATCTGTTGGAAATATGATGTTTGACGACAAGATGTGGTGTGAGGTGGTTTGATTGAGTAAGTAATGAAAGGGTAAGGGAGATGTGTGGTAATGAAAAGGATGTGGTTAAGAGAGCAGAAGAGGGTGTATTGAAACGGTTTGGTCACATGAAGAGAATGAGTGAGGAAAGATTGAAAACGAAGATATATGTGTCAGAGGTGGAGGGAACGAGAAGAAGTGGGAGACCAAATTGGAGGTCGAAGGATGGAGTGAAAAAGATTTTGAGTGATCGGGACCTGAACGTGCGGGAGGGTTAAAGGCGTGCAAGGAATAGAGAATAGAGGGAATTGGAACGATGTGGTATACCGAGGTCGACGTGCTGTTAATGGATTGAACCAGGGCATGTGAAGCGTCTGGGTTTAACCATGAAAAGTTTTGTGGGGCGTGAATGTGGAAAGGGAGCTCTGGTTTCAGTGCTTTACACATGACAGCTAGACACTGAGTGTGAACGAGTATGGCCTTTGTTGTCTTTTCCTAGCGCTACCTCGCCTCACAACCATATAGCATTGTTGGAACCACTATTCCTTCAAAAATACCCATTCTTGCTCTCCTAGATAACGTTCTCGCCTTCCACACATTCTTCAACGCTGTCAGAACCTTCGCACCCTCACCCACTCTGTGACTTACTTCCGCTTCAATGGTTCCACAAATTCACACTCAAATATCTAAAACATTTCATTTCCTCCACTTTTCTCCATTCAAACTTACCTCCCAATTAATTTGCCCCTTAATCCTACTGAACCTTACAACCTTCCTAATTTTCATATTTACTCTTAAATTTCTTCTCACACACTTTACCAAACTGAATCACCAACTTTTGCAGTTTCTCACCCGAATCAGACATCAGCGCTGTATCATCAGCGAACAACAACTGACTCACTTCCTAAGCCCTCTCATCCACAACAGACTGCATACTTGCCAGTTTCTCCAAAACTCTTGCATTCACCTCCTTAACCAGCCCATCCATAAAAGATTAAACAGCCAAAGAGACATCATGCACCCCTGTCGCAAACAGACATTCAATGAGAACCAATCACTTTCCTCTCTTCCTACTCACATACATGCCTTATATCCTTGATAAAAACTTTTCACTGCTTCTAGCAACTTACCTCCGACACCATATACTCTTACTACCTTCCACAAAGCACCTCTATCCATTCTATCATATTGTTTCTCCAGATCCATCAATGCTACATACAAATCCGTCCGCTTTTCTAAGTATTTTTCTCATACATTCTTCAAAGGAAACACCTGATCCACACATTCTCTAACACTTCTGAAACCCTACTGCTTTTTCCCAATCTGATGCTCTTTTCGTGCCTTTACCCTATCAGTCAATACCCTCCCATATTATTTCCCAGGAATACTCAACAAACTTATACCTCTGTAATTTGAACACTCAGCCTTATCCCCTTTGCCTTAATACAATGGCACTATGCATGCATTCCGCCAATCCTCAGGCACTTCACCATGAACCATACATACACTGAACATCCTTACCAACCAGTCAACAATACAGTCACCCCTTTTTTGATAATTTCCACTGCAATACCGTTCAAACCCCCCGCCTTGCCAGCTTTCATCTTCTTCAAAACTTTCACGACCTCTTCTCTGTTTCCCAAACCAATATCCCTGACCCTCTCACTTCGCACACCACCTCGACTAAGACACCCTATATCTGCCGCTCTTTCATCAAACATATACAACAAACTTTCAAAAAGCTCACTCCATTTTCTCACTTCACCAATTCTTATCATTACCTCTCCATGAGCCCCCTTCACCGATGTTCCCATTTCTTGTCTTGTTTTACGCACTTTATTTACTTCATTCCAAAACATGTCTTAATTGTCCCCAACTCTCATATGCCCTCTTTATCACCTCTTGCAACTTTCTCTTGACCCCCTGCCTCTTTTTTTTATGTATATATCTCCCACTCACTCGCACTACTTCCTTGCAAAAAATCACCAAATCGCCTCTCTCTTCTCTTTCACTAGCAATATCATTTCTTCATCCCACCGCTCACTACCATTCCTAATCTGCCCACCTCCCACCCTTTCTCATGCCACAAGCATCTTCTGTACAAGCCATCATTGCTTCCGTAAATACATCCCATTCCTCCCCCACTCCCCTTACGTAATCTGCTCTCACCTTTCTTCCATTCTGCACTGAATCTCTCCTGGAACTTCCTCATACAAGTCTACATTCCAAGCTCATTTACGCTCACCACTCTCTTCACCCCAACATATTCTCGTCATTCTGAAAACCTCTACAAATCTTCACCTTCGCCTGCACTAGACAATGATCGGACATTCCTCCAGTTGCACCTCTCAGCCCATTAACATCCAAAAGTTTCTCTTTCACGCGCCTATCAATTAACACGTAATCCAATAATGCTCTCTGGCCATCTCTCCTACTTACATACGTATACTAATGTATATCTCACTTTTTAATCGAGGTATTCCCAATCACCAGTCTTTTTTTCAGCACACAAATCTATAAGCTCTTCATCATTTCCATTTGCAACACTGAACACCGCATGTACACTAATTATACCCTCAACTGCCACATTAATAACCTTTGTATTCAAATCACCCATCACTATAGTTCGGTTTCGTGCATCATAGCTGCTAAACGCACTCAATCAGCTGCTCCCAAAACACTTACTTCTCATGATCTTTCTTCTCATCATCAGGTGCATAGGTACCAATAATCACCCATCTCTCTCCATCCACTTTCAGTTTTACCCACATCTATCTAGAGTTTAGTTTCTTGCACTCTCCTACATACTCCCACAACTCCTGCTTCAGGAGTAGTGCTGCTCTCTCCCTTCCTATTGTCCTCTTACCAACCCCTGACTTTTTTCCCAAGACATTCCCAACCCACTCTCCCCCTTTACTCTTGAGCTTCGTTTTACTCAGAGCAAAAACATCCAGGTTACTTTCATCAAACATACTACCTATCAATCCTTTTTTCTCATCTTTGTTACATCTACACACATCTAGACACCCCAGTCTAAACCTTCATGGAGGAAGAGCACCCCCCGCATGACTCCTTCTTCTGTTTCCCATTTTTTGGAAGTTGAAATACAAGGATTGAAGGGTTTTTAGCCCCATGCTCGCGTCCTCCTTAGTCGCCTTCTACGACACGCGGGGCATGCGTGGGAGATATTCTTTCTCCGCTATCCCCAGAAATACAGAGCATCAGTTTGGGGTAGAGTAGTGTTGTTTTAGAAGTGGTAGGCGAAGCGAGGATCAGGTGTTTGCTGTGAAGAATGTTTGTGAGAAATACTTAGAAAAATCGATGGATTTGTATGTAACATCTATGGGTCTGAAGAAGGCATATGAAAGACTTGATAGAGATGCTTTTTGGAAGACATTAAGGGTGTATGTTGTGGGAGGTAAGCTGCTAGAAGCAGTGAAACATTTTTATCGAGGATGTAAGGCATGTGTACGAGTAGGAAGAGGAAAGTGATTTGTTCTCAGTTATTTGTCGGTTGCGGCAGGGGTGCGTGATGTCTCCATGGTTGTTTAATTTGTTTATAGCTGGGGTTGTTAGGGAGGTGAATGCAAGAATTTGGAGAGAGGGGCAAGTATGCAGTCCTTAATGGATGAGAGGGCTTGGGAAGTGAGTCATTTGTTGTTCGCTGATATATAGCGATGGTGGTTGACTCGGGTGAGCAACTGCAGAAGCTGGTGACAGAGTTTGGTAAAGTGTGTGAAAGAAGAAAGCTGAGAGTAAATGTGAATAAAGCCAAGGTTATTAGGTAGAGTAGGGTTGAGGGACAAGTCATCTGGGAGGTAAGTTTGAATGGAGGAAAACTGGAGGAAGTGAAGTGTTTTACATATCTGGGAGTGGAATTGGTAGCGGATGGAACCTTGGAAGCGGAAGTGAGTCACACGGTGGGGGAGGGGGCGAAAGTTCTGAGAGCGTTGAAAAAATGGGTATGTTTGAAGGAATAGGGTTCCAACAACGTTATATGGTTACGAAGCGTGGGCTATAGATAGGGATGTGTGGAAGAAGGTGGGTGTGTTGGAAATGAGATGTTTGAGGACAATATGTGATGCGAGGTGGTTTGGTCGAGTAAGTAATGAAACGGTAAGAAACATGTGTGGTAATAAAAAGAGTGTGGTTGCGAGAGCAGAAAAAGGTGTTTTGAAATGGTTTGATCGCATGGAAGGAATAAGTGAGGAAAGAGTGACAAAGAGGAAATATATGTCAGAGGTGGTAGGAACGAGGAGAAGTGGGAGACCAAATTGGAGGTGGAGGAATGGGGTGAAAAAGATCTTTAGCGATCGGGGCCTGAACATGCAGGACGGTGAAAGAAGTGTAAGGAATATAGACTAGAGTGAAATGGAACGATGTGAAATACCGGGGTCGACGTACTGTCAATGGATTAAACCAGGGCATGTGAAGCGTCTAGGGTAAACCATGGAAAGTTTTCTGGGGCCTGGATGTGGAAAGGGAGCTGTGGTTTCGGTAAATAATACATGACAGCTAGAGACTGAGTGTGAACGAAAGTGGCCTTTCTTGTCTTTTCCTAGCGCTACCTCGCGCGCATGCTGCGGGAGGGGATTGTCATTTCATGTGTGGCGGGGTGACAATGGGAATGAATAAAGGCAGCAAGTATGAATTATGTAAATGTGTATATATTTATATGTTTGTGTATATATATGTATGTATACGTTGAAATATATAGGTATGTATATGTGAGTGTGTGAACGGGTATGTATGTACATGTGTGTGTGGGTCGGTTGGGCCATTCTTTCGTCTATTTCCTTGCGCTACCTTGCCAACGCGGGAGACAGTGACAAAATGTAATAAGTGAATAGGTGATATATATATATATATATATATATATATATATATATATATATATATATATATTTTATCCCTGGGGATAGGGGATGAAGAATACTTCCCACGTATTCCCTGCGTGTCGTAGAAGGCGACTAAAAGGGGAGGGAGCGGGAGGCTGGAAATCCTCCCCTCTCGTTTTTTTTTTTCTTTTTTTTAATTTTCCAAAAGAAGGAACAGAGGGGGGGGCCAGGTGAGGATATTCCACAAAGGCCCAGTCCTCTGTTCTTAACGCTACCTCGCTGATGCGGGAAATGGCGGATAGTTTAAAAGAAAAAAAAAAAGATATATTTATATATATATATATATATATATATATATATATATATATATATATATATATATATATATATATATATATATATATATATATATATATATATGTATATATTTTCAAAGCAAACACCTGATCCACACATCCTCTACCACTTCTGAAACCACACTGCTCTTCCCCAATCTGATGCTCTGTACATGCCTTCACCTTCTCAATCAATACCCTCCCATATAATTTCCCAGGAATACTCAGCAAACTTACACCTCTGTAATTTGAGCACTCACTCTTATCCCATTTGCCTTTGTACAATGGCACTATGCAAGCATTCCGCCAATCCTCAGGCACCTCACCATGAATCACACATACAATAGATAACCTTACCAACCAGCAACAATACAATCACCCCCTTTTTCAATAAATTCCACTGAAATACCATCCAAACCTGCTGCCTTGTCGGCTTTCATCTTCCGCAAAAATACTTAGAGATACTTAGAAAAGGAAATGGATTTGTATGTAGCATTTATGGATCTAGAAAAGGCATATGATAGAGTTGATAGAGATGCTCTGTGGAAGGTATTAAAAATATATCGTGTGGGAGACAAGTTGTTAGAATCAGTGAAAAGTTTTTATCGGGGATGTAAGGCATGTGTACGTGTAGGAAGAGAGGAAAGTGATTGGTTCTCAGTGAATGTAAGTCTGCGGCAGGGATGTGTGATGTCTCCATGATTGTTTAATTTGTTTATGGATGGGGCTGTTAGGGAGGTGAATGCAAGAGTCTTAGAAAGAGGGGCAAGCATGCAGTCTGTTGTGGATGAGAGAGTTTGGGAGGTGAGTCAGTTGTTGTTCGCTGATGATACAGCGCTGGTGGCTGATTCATGTGAGAAACTGCAGAAGATGGTGACTGAGTTTGGTAAAGTGTGTGAAAGAAGAAAGTTAAGAGCAAATGTGAATAAGAGCAAGGTTATTAGGTACAGTAGGGTTGAGGGTCAAGTCAATCGGGAGGTAAGTTTGAATGGAAAAAAACTGGAGGAAGTGGAGTGTTTTAGAGTTCTAGGATTGGATCTGGCAGCGGATAGAGCCATGGAAGCGGAAGTGAATCATAGGGTGGGGAGGGGGCGAAGGTTCTGGGAGCCGTGAAGAATGTGTGGGGGTCGAGAACCATTATCTCGGAAAGCGAAAATTGGTATGTTTGAAGGAATAGTGGTTCCAGCAATGTTGTATGGTTGCGAGGCGTGGGCTATGGATAGAGTTGTCCGCAGGAGGGTGGATGTGCTGTAAATGAGATGTTTGAGGACAGTATGTGGTGTGAGGTGGTTTGATCGAGTAAGTAATGTGAGGGTAAGAGAGATGTATAGAAATAAAAAGAGTGTTGTTGAGAGAGCAGAAGAGGGTGTTTTGAAGTGGTTTGGTCGCATGGAGAGAATGAGTGAGGAAAGATTGACCAAGAGGATATATGTATCGGAGGTGGAGGGAACGAGAAGTGGGAGACCAAATTGGAGGTGGAAAGATGGAGTGAAAAAGATTTTGAGTGATCGGGGCCTGAACATGCAGGAGGGTGAAAGGCGTGCAAGGAATAGAGTGAATTGGAACGATGTGGTATACTGTGGTCGACGTGCTGTCAATCGAATGAAGCAGGGCATGTGAAGCGTCTGGGGTGAACCATGGAGGGTTCCGTGGGGCCTGGATGTGGAGGGGAAGCTGTGGTTTCGGTGCATTATTACATGATAGCTGGAGACAGAGTGTGAACGAATGGGTCCTTTGTTGTACTTTCCTAGCGCTACCTCACACACATGAGGGGGGAGGGGGTTGTTATTCCATCTGTGGCGGGGTGGCGATGGGAATGAATAGGGGCAGACAGTGTGAATTGTCTGCATGCGTATCTGTGTGTGTGTCTGTGTGTGTATATATATGTGTACGTTGAGATGTATGGGTGTGTGTATTTGCGTGTGTGGACGTGTACGTGTGTGTGCATGTGTATGTGGGTGGGTTGGGCCTTTCTTTCGTCTGTTTCCTTGCGCTACTTCGCTAACGCGGGAGACAGCGACAAAGCAAAATATATATGAATAGATAAATAAATATATATTTTCATACATATTCGTCATTTCCCGCGTTAGCGAGGTAGCGTTAATAACAGATGACAGAGCCCCAGAGGGAACATCCTCACCTGGCCCCCTTCTCTGTTCCTTCTTTTGGAAAAGGTAAAATGGGAGGGGAGGATTTCCATCCCCCTGGTCCCTCTCCTCTTAGTCACCTTTTAGGACACGCAGGGAATACGTGGGAAGTATTCTTTCTCCCTATCCCCAGAGATAATACATATATATATATATATATATATATATATATATATATATATATATATATATATATATATATATATATATATATATATATTTTTTTTTTTTTTTTTTTCATACTATTTGCCATTTCCCGCGTTAGCGAGGTAGCGTTAAGAACAGAGAACTGGGCCTTAGAGGGAATATCCTCACCTGACCCCCTTCTCTGTTCCTTCTTTTGGAAAATTAAAAAAAACCAAGAAAGGGGAGGATTTCCAGCCACCCGCTCCCTCCCCTTTTAGTCGCCTTCTACGACACGCAGGGAATACGTGGGAAGTATTCTTTCTCCCCTATCCCCAGGGATAATATATATATATATATATATATATATATATATATATATATATATATATATATATATATATATATATATATATATATATATATATATATTTGAATGGAGAAAAACTGGAGGAAGTGAAGTGTTTTAGATATCTGGGAGTGGATCTGGCAGCGGATGGAACCATGGAAGCGGAAGTGGATCATAGGGTGGGGGAGGGGGCGAAAATTCTGGGAGCCTTGAAGAATGTGTGGAAGTCGAGAACATTATCTCGGAAAGCAAAAATGGGTATGTTTGAAGGAATAGTGGTTCCAACAATGTTGTATGGTTGCGAGACTTGGGCTATGGATAGAGTTGTGCGCAGGAGGATGGATGTGATGGAAATGAGATGTTTGAGGACAATATGTGGTGTGAGGTGGTTTGATCGAGTAAGTAACGTAAGGGTAAGAGAGATGTGTGGAAATAAAAAGAGCGTGGTTGAGAGAGCAGAAGAGGGTGTTTTGAAATGGTTCGGGCACATGGAGAGAATGAGTGAGGAAAGATTGACCAAGAGAATATATGTGTCGGAGGTGGAGGGAACGAGGAGAAGAGGGAGACCAAATTGGAGGTGGAAAGATGGAGTGAAGAAGATTTTGTGTGATCGGGGCCTGAACATGCAGGAGGGTGAAAGGAGGGCAAGGAATAGAGTGAATTGGAGCGATGTGGTATACCGGGGTTGACGTGCTGTCAGTGGATTGAATCAAGGCATGTGAGGCGTCTGGGGTAAACCATGGAAAGCTGTGTAGGTATGTATATTTGCGTGTGTGGACGTATGTATATACATGTGTATGGGGGTGGGTTGGGCCATTTCTTTCTTCTGTTTCCTTGCGCTACCTCGCAAACGCGGGAGACAGCGACAAAGCAAAAAAAAAAAAAAAATGTATATATATATATTCATTATACTTACTTAACCCTCGTTTCCCGCGTTAGCAAAGTAGCGCAGGAAAACAGACGAGGAATGGCCCAATTTACCCAGATACACATGTATATACATAAACGCCTACACACCCACATGTACAAATATGTGCTGCCTTCATCCATTCTCGTCGCCACTCCACCACACACGAAATAGCATCCCCCCCCGCCCTCACCTTGAGCCAGATAGCGCTAGCAACAGACAAAAGGCCACATTCGTTCACACTCAGTCTTTAGCTGTCATATGTAATGTACCGAAACCGCTTTCTTTCGACATCCAGGCCCTAGAGACCTTTCCATGGTTTACCCCAGACGCTTCACATGCCCTGGTTCAATCTATTGACGGCACGTCGACCCCGGTATACCTCATCGTTCCAGTTCACTCTATTTCTTGCATGCCTCTCACCCTCCTGTATGATCAGGCTCAAAATCAGGATCCTGTATGATCGCTCGAAATCCTTTTCACTCCATCCTTCAACCTCCAATTTGGTCTTCCGCTTTTCATTCTTCCCTCCACCTCTGACACATATATCCTCTGTGTCAATCTTTCTTCACTCATTCTCTCCATATGTCTGAACCATTATAGCCTGAGCCACTTTGAAAGGAAGATTTTTATGTTAAGAGGACCAAGTTATCAAATAAAGTACATAATTTCTAATGGTAATTCAAAGCCAAATGGTGCAACCCAAAAAGTAGTCGGTCAAGTGTAAGCCTTAAGTTTTTGGGAAATGATAATCTTGAAAAAGCTGGTAAACTTTAACCCAATGGGACTTGATATAAACTCTAATGAAAATACTTTGAAATGGTTCAAGTGGCTTTGGTGACCCGATATACCATTAGTCTGCCAAGATTTTATTGCCGGGAGACCAGTTGACTGACGATGGTGTGGGGGCGGGAGATGAGAAGGTTCGTTTTACTGGGGACCAACGACCCATATACTTGCCACACCAAGAGTGAAACCCTACACTTCCCAGAGGAATTGCGAATCCTAACACTCCTCACACTAATACCAAATCCCTACAACGTTCGCACTATTAGCAAAACCCTACACTTCCCACATCAAAAGTTAATCTCTACATTCCCCACACTAACAGCGAAGCGCTTCATTCTTCACGCTAATCCTAAATTCCTACACTCCTTGTACCATTAATGACGCCCTAAACTCCCCTCACCATCAGTGAGACTTACATTCCCCACACCAAGAGGGAGCCCCTACACTCTCCCCACCTTCAGTGAACGCGTACGTTCCTTACACCAACAGTTGACCCCTGCACTACCAACACCAACAGTGAACCTCTGCACTACCAACACCAACAGTGAACCTCTGCACTACCAACACCAACAGTGAACCTCTGCACTACCAACACCAACAGTTGACCCCTGCACTACCAACACCAACAGTGAACCTCTGCACTACCAACACCAACAGTGAACCTCTGCACTACCAACACCAACAGTGAACCTCTGCACTACCAACACCAACAGTGAACCTCTGCACTACCAACACCAACAGTGAACCCCTGCACTACCAACACCAACAGTGAACCTCTGCACTACCAACACCAACAGTGAACCTCTGCACTACCAACACCAACAGTGAACCCTGCACTACCAACACCAACAGTTGTTCCCTGCACTACCAACACCAACAGTGAACCTCTGCACTACCAACACCAACAGTGAACCTCTGCACTACCAACACCAACAGTGAACCTCTGCACTACCAACACCAACAGTTGACCCCTGCACTACCAACACCAACAGTTGACCTCTGCACTACCAACACCAACAGTTGACCTCTGCACTACCAACACCAACAGTGAACCTCTGCACTACCAACACCAACAGTGAACCTCTGCACTACCAACACCAACAGTGAACCTCTGCACTACCAACACCAACAGTTGACCCCTGCACTACCAACACCAACAGTGAACCCCTGCACTACCAACACCAACAGTGAACCCCTGCACTACCAACACCAACAGTGAACCCCTGCACTACCAACACCAACAGTGAACCTCTGCACTACCAACACCAACAGTTGACCCCTGCACTACCAACACCAACAGTGAACCCCTGCACTACCAACACCAACAGTGAACCCCTGCACTACCAACACCAACAGTAAACCTCTGCACTACCAACACCAACAGTGAACCTCTGCACTACCAACACCAACAGTTGACCCCTGCACTACCAACACCAACAGTGAACCTCTGCACTACCAACACCAACAGTTGACCCCTGCACTACCAACACCAACAGTGAACCTCTGCACTACCAACACCAACAGTGAACCCCTGCACTACCAACACCAACAGTGAACCCCTGCACTACCAACACCAACAGTGAACCTCTGCACTACCAACACCAACAGTGAACCTCTGCACTACCAACACCAACAGTGAACCCCTGCACTACCAACACCAACAGTGAACCTCTGCACTACCAACACCAACAGTGAACCCCTGCACTACCAACACCAACAGTGAACCTCTGCACTACCAACACCAACAGTGAACCTCTGCACTACCAACACCAACAGTGAACCTCTGCACTACCAACACCAACAGTGAACCTCTGCACTACCAACACCAACAGTGAACCTCTGCACTACCAACACCAACAGTGAACCTCTGCACTACCAACACCAACAGTGAACCTCTGCACTACCAACACCAACAGTGAACCTCTGCACTACCAACACCAACAGTGAACCTCTGCACTACCAACACCAACAGTGAACCTCTGCACTACCAACACCAACAGTGAACCTCTGCACTACCAACACCAACAGTGAACCTCTGCACTACCAACACCAACAGTGAACCTCTGCACTACCAACACCAACAGTGAACCTCTGCACTACCAACACCAACAGTGAACCTCTGCACTACCAACACCAACAGTGAACCTCTGCACTACCAACACCAACAGTGAACCTCTGCACTACCAACACCAACAGTGAACCTCTGCACTACCAACACCAACAGTGAACCTCTGCACTACCAACACCAACAGTGTACCCCTGCACTACCAACACCAACAGTGAACCTCTGCACTACCAACACCAACAGTTGACCCCTGCACTACCAACACCAACAGTGAACCTCTGCACTACCAACACCAACAGTGAACCTCTGCACTACCAACACCAACAGTGAACCTCTGCACTACCAACACCAACAGTTGACCCCTGCACTACCAACACCAACAGTGAACCCCTGCACTACCAACACCAACAGTGAACCCCTGCACTACCAACACCAACAGTGAACCCCTGCACTACCAACACCAACAGTGAACCTCTGCACTACCAACACCAACAGTTGACCCCTGCACTACCAACACCAACAGTGAACCTCTGCACTACCAACACCAACAGTGAACCCCTGCACTACCAACACCAACAGTGAAACTCTGCACTACCAACACCAACAGTGAACCCCTGCACTACCAACACCAACAGTGAACCTCTGCACTACCAACACCAACAGTGAACCTCTGCACTACCAACACCAACAGTGAACCTCTGCACTACCAACACCAACAGTTGACCCCTGCACTACCAACACCAACAGTGAACCTCTGCACTACCAACACCAACAGTGAACCTCTGCACTACCAACACCAACAGTGAACCTCTGCACTACCAACACCAACAGTGAACCTCTGCACTACCAACACCAACAGTTGACCCCTGCACTACCAACACCAACAGTGAACCCCTGCACTACCAACACCAACAGTGAACCTCTGCACTACCAACACCAACAGTGAACCTCTGCACTACCAACACCAACAGTTGACCCCTGCACTACCAACACCAACAGTGAACCTCTGCACTACCAACACCAACAGTGAACCCCTGCACTACCAACACCAACAGTGAACCTCTGCATACCAACACCAACAGTTGACCCCTGCACTACCAACACCAACAGTTGACCTCTGCACTACCAACACCAACAGTGAACCTCTGCACTACCAACACCAACAGTGAACCCTGCACTACCAACACCAACAGTGAACCCCTGCACTACCAACACCAACAGTGAACCTCTGCACTACCAACACCAACAGTAAACTTCTGCACTACCAACACCAACAGTGAATCTCTGCACTACCAACACCAACAGTGAACCCCTGCACTACCAACACCAACAGTGAAACTCTGCACTACCAACACCAACAGTGAACCCCTGCACTACCAACACCAACAGTGAACCTCTGCACTACCAACACCAACAGTGAACCTCTGCACTACCAACACCAACAGTGAACCTCTGCACTACCAACACCAACAGTTGACCCCTGCACTACCAACACCAACAGTGAACCCCTGCACTACCAACACCAACAGTGAACCCCTGCACTACCAACACCAACAGTGAACCCCTGCACTACCAACACCAACAGTGAACCCCTGCACTACCAACACCAACAGTGAACCTCTGCACTACCAACACCAACAGTGAACCCCTGCACTACCAACACCAACAGTGAACCTCTGCACTACCAACACCAACAGTGAACCCCTGCACTACCAACACCAACAGTGAACCCCTGCACTACCAACACCAACAGTGAACCCCTGCACTTCCAACACCAACAGTGAACCCCTGCACTACCAACACCAACAGTGAACCTCTGCACTACCAACACCAACAGTGAACCTTTGCACTACCCACACCAACAGGGAAACCATACACTTTTCACACCAGCAGTGTTCCCTACTCTCTCCACATTAACAGTGAACCTCTACACGCTCAAATACAACAGTGAACTTCTACACTCTCCGTATCAACAGTGAGACCCTTCACTTTCCAAATCAACAGTGAACCACTACACTTCCCACATCAACGATGAAATCTAACACTGCCCACAACATCAGTGAACCCCTACATTCCCCACACTAACAGTGAACTCTTACATTTCCCAAAACAGCAGTGGAATCCTACATTCCCCATGCTTGCAGTGAATCCCTACACTCCCAAAACCAACAGTGAGTCCATATACTCCCTTCACAAAACGTGAATCCATGTAATCCCAACACCAACGGTGAATCCCTACACTCACCACGATATCAATGAGACCTTACACTTCCTACACCAACCGTGAGCCGCTACAATTCTCATAACAACAGTGAACCGCCAAACACTCTACATCAACAGTGACCTCCTAAACTTTCAGCATCAACAGTAAACCCCTACACTTCCTACATCAATGATGAACTCTAACATTCCTTACACCAACAGTTAACCGCTATACTAGCCACATCAACACCAAACCCCTACACTCCCCACACAAACACTAACCCTTTACATTCCCCTCAACAACACGGACTCCCTACACTTTCCACACCAATAGTGAGCCACTACGATCCCTAAACTAACAGCAAACCCCTAAAATCCCCACGTCAACACTTACCCCTACAGTTATTACTTCAACATTGATTTCCTACACTCCTCCCACCAGCAACAAACCACTACATTCCCAACCCCATTAGTGAACCGCTACATTCCCAACATCAGTAATGAGCTCCTACATTCCCGACACCAACAGTAAAACCCTACACTCCCCACACGAATAGTGAACCTCTACATTCCCCAAACTAACAATGAATTCCTACATTCCATACACCAACAATTAATTCCTTTACTTCTCACACCAACAGTGAGGCCCTTACTCTCTCCACACTATTAGTGAATGCCTACATTCACCACACAAACAGTGGCCCCCTGCACTTCCTCCCTTACCATTAATGAACCCTGAAACTTTCCACATCAACAGTGAGCCCTAACACTCTACACACTGACAGTGAACCACTACACTTCCCACATCATTGATGAAATCTAACACTTCCCACACCAACAGTGCACCCCCACACATCTCATAACATCAGTGAATCCCTACGTTCCCCATACCAACTGTGAGCCTCTACCCTACCCTCATAAACACTGACCTTCTACACTCCCCACTGACGCCCTACACTTCCCACACCACCTGTGAACAACTACACTCTCCACATGATCAGCAAATCCCTAGTTTTCCCATATCAACTCTGACCCTTACAGCCCCCACATCAAAAAAAAACCCTTACACTCCCCACACCATCAGTGAACCACTACATTCCCCATCACAGCAATGAACCCTTACACTCCCCACACTATAAGTAAACACCTACCAGCATAACAACACTAACTTCCTACACTTCTCACACCATCGCTGATAACAACACTTCCCTCACCAACAATGAACCCCTAAACTCCCCAAACCAACTCTAGCCGTACATTCCCCTCATCACCGCTGATCCCCTACACTTCCATACCAACAGTTAACCACTACACTCCCCACACCAGCAGTGAATCCCTACACCTACCACATTAACCTTGTTCCCCTAAACTAGCAGTGAACCACTATACTCGTCACATCAACAGTAAAAAGCCTTACAATCCCCACACCTCAGAGACCCGTACATTCCCTTACCAACAAACTCCCATGCTAACAGTGAGCCCCTACAGTCACCATATCAACACTGAAATCCTGCTCTTGCCGCACCAACAGTGAAACGCACGACTCCCTACACCAACAGTGAATCATTGCACTTACCACACAAGCAGGGAACCACTACACTCCCTACACTAACATTGAAGCAATACAATACTCACATCAACAGTGAACCTCCACACTCCCTACACCAACAGTGAATCATTGCACTTACCACACAAGCAGAGAACCACTACGCTCCCTACACTAACAATGAAACAATACAATACTCACATCAACAGTGAACCTCCACACTCCCTACACCAACGGTGAACCTCTACACTCCCAACACCAACAGTGAACCTTACATTACCCACTCCAACAGTAAACTTCTACACTTCCCACATCATCAGTGAAAGCCTAGACTCCCTATGTCGATGGTATACCTAGACTCCCCAAGCTAACAGTGAACCGCTAGACTCCCTACACCAACAGTGAACCCCTACACTTTGCCTTCGTCAACAGTAAACTCTTACACCACCAACCTCATCACTGACCTCCCTACACTCCTGACATAAACACTTATCGCCCGTACACTCCCCGGTCAACGCTGCCGAACATTTCTTCCTCCGTGGGAGCGACGGGAGTGAGCTGACCCATATAATTAACATGAGGCAAGCGTTTCTTCCCACATACGTGTCAAAGGATGTAATATCATGCTTGAATTGCCAGTTCCCTCGAGTGGTGCACCATAGACACAAATTTACATATCAAATTTAACCTACAGAAATAACAATCGCGTGGGCTTTATCTACGTGTGTAGTGTGGACACTAGAAAGTTCAATGTTCTGAGAACATTTTTCATATGATAGTTGATATTCCAGTGACACCGAAAGTCCTTTCACGCACGTAAATATAAGGCAAACGATCACATTTAGGAGGAGGATTAGTCTCGTTGGCCATCAGGTCATCCTTTCCTTGTTACAGAAAACGATGATTATGATAACATATTGCAGGAAACCCTGTTCATTTTCATGGCTTCCAACGTTCTAGTTCATTGTACAGAGTTAAACTATATAGCCTGCTGATACCTTTTTAATTAATTTGATCTTTCTATTCCAGCTGCAGCTGACACCAGTTTGCCAGAAACATGACATACAAATATGGGCATTTTGCCACGATATATTCGTTTACTCATTTTAGATAAGATGTCTGGTTAACGGAAACCTACGCAAACACAAGTAAATTTGGTTTCCATATGATGTACCAGGGAGAATCCCTATTTTGAATTTGAATTTTTCGGGATCATTAACATACAGAGTTGATAACGTATAGTATAACAGAACATCGTGGAAGAACCTCTGAGTTATATCCCAGCTCCAGTTGGCCAAGGCATAAGGCCCAGGTGACATACCTTCTCGAGTCTTAAAGGAGTGTCTCTGAGCAAGCTTTAATCCTTGCTCGTCGATTTTTGCCTCTGTCTTAAAAACCTGGATCTTACCTTCAGTTTGAAAACATGCATTAGTGCAAGCCATCCTTAATAAACAAAACCTCTCTAAACTCTCCAACTATCGTCACCCCATTGTACTGACTTCTGACAACCCTAATATCCCTGAAAAATTCAGTGAGTCCCTCAGTCCCTTCCTGCTGATCATCACTACTGATTTAGTAGTGTTAGGTCTACCAATGACGGCTCCTATGTGCCACGACTTTGGTCATCTCTCTGAAAATGTCATAAAACTTTAGTCGTAAAACTCGAAATCTGTAAAACATGTGACTGGGTGTGTCATAAGTCTTTAATTTCTCAATTCCTCTCTTTTAGGCTTTCCAGCTTCTCTCTTTTACCTAACGCATAAATTCTTGTCTCGCTGTTTCGTTATATTCGTTGTTGAAGAAGTGACGTCCTCCTTTCATCTTATCGACAGCGGTGTTCCTTATAGATCTGCCCTATTGCTCTCTCTCTCTCTCTCTCTCTCTCTCTCTCTCTCTCTCTCCTCTCTCTCTCTCTCTCTCTCTCTCTCCTCTCTCTCTCTCTCTCTCTCTCAATTATCTCTTTTCTACTTTAATGCCTTTATATTCTATTTTATGCCGGGGACTCAACTCTACTTCAACTCACTTTCCATCCCATTGCCTTCTAACACTCGTTCCCTTTCTCGAAACAAACTCAACCCACCCCACACACCCACAACCCCACCTCCAACCACACCCACACCCCCACACACCCCCCCCACCCCCCCAACCCCCACACCACCACCCCCACCAACACCACCCCACCAATAATCACCCCAAAACCCAACCTCCTAACCCCCAAACAACCTACCCCCAAACACCAACCCCACCCAACCCCCCACACCAAACCCCACCACATACACCCCCCCCCCACCAACATCCAACAAACCCACCAACACATCAACCCACACAAACCAAACCACAACAAACCCAACCCCCCCAATCCAAAACCCCCCCCAACCCCCCACAAAACAAACCACAACAAACCCACAAAAACCCCCCCACCCACACCACACCCCCCCCACCAAACCACCCCACTCCACAAAACCCACACACAACCCACCCACCCAACCCAACTCACCACACCCAACCCACCACCAAAACACCACAAAACCCAAACACACCACACAACCACTACCCACACCACCCCAACCACCCCCAACCAACCCAACCCCCCCAAACCCCCCCCACACCAACAAACACCACCCCCACACCCCCCAACCCCAACTCCACCCCCACCACACCACCCACCCCACCCTAACCCCACCCCCCACCCCCCCCACACCCAACCCACCCCAACCCCTACCACCCCCCCAACAACATCCCCCAACACCCACCACCACCTACCACAACCACCCACACAACACAACCACCACAACCCCCACAACCAAAACCTCCCACCACCCACCACCCCACAACCCAACACACCAAACCCCACCCCAATACACCCCAACAACAACCACCCAACCCAACCACCCAAACACCCCCCAACCCCCCACACCCCACACAAACCACCCCCCCACCCCCCCCCACACACCCCCCCACACCCCATCCAACCCACCCACATACCAACCCCCCACCCCACCCCCAACCACCCCCCCCCACACCCCCAAAACCCCACACACCACACCCACCCCCACACCAACCCCCACCAACCCCAATCAACACACACACCCACCCCCCCCCCCACACCCCACCCCACCACCCCCCCCCCCCCCCAACCCCACCCACCCACCCCACACCCCCCCCACCCACCCCCCACCCCCCACCCCCCCAACCCACCCCCCCAACCCACCCCACCCCCACAAACACCCCCCCCCCCCCAACCCCCCCCCCCCCCACCCCACCCAAACACCCCACACACAACCCACCCCCAACCCCCCCCCCCCCCAAACACCCCACCACCAACCACCCACCCCAAACCCCCCCCCCAAACCCCCCCACACCCACCCCCACCACACACACCCCCCCACCAACCCACCCAACACCCCCCACCCCCACCCCCCCCCCCCCCCCCCCCCCCCCCCCCCCCCCCCCCCCCCCCCCCCCCCCAACCCCCACCACCCCCACACCCCAACACCCCCCCCCCCCAACCCCAACCCACACCCACCACCCAACCCACCCACCAACCCACCCCCACCCCCCCCACCCCCAAACCCCCACACCCCACCCCCCCCCCACCACCAAAACACACCAACCACCCCCCCCCCCCCACCCCCAACACACCCACCCCCACCCCACCCCCCACCCCCCCCAACCAACCACCCCCACCCAACCCCACCCCCACCCCACCCCACCCCCCCCCACCACCCCCAACACACACCCCCAAACCAACCACCCCCACCCATACCAACCCACACAACACACCCACCCCCCACCCCCCCCCCCACCCCCCACCCCCACCCAACCCACACCCCCACCACCCACACCCCCACCCAACCACCACCCATACCTCACCCACCCAACCCCCCCCACCCACCCCCCCACACCCCCCCACCCCCCCCACACCCCAACCCCAACCCCCCACCCCCCCCCCCCCCCCCCCCCCCCCCCCCCCCCCCCCCCCCCCCCCCCCCCCCCCCCCCCCCCCCCCCCCCCCCCCCCCCCCCCCCCCCCCCCCCCCCCCCCCCCCCCCCCCCCCCCCCCCCCCCCCCCCCCCCCCACCCACCCACCCCCACCCCCCCCACCCCCCCCCCCACCCCCCCACCCCCCACCCACCCCCCCCCACCCCCCCCCCCCACCCCACCCCCACCCACACACCACCCCCCCACCACCCCACACCCCCCAACCCCCACCCCCCCACCCACCCCCCCCCCCCCCACCCCCAACCCCCCACCCCCCACCCCCCCCCCCCCCCCCCCCCCCCCCCCCCCCCCCCCCCCCCCCCCCCCCCCCCCCCCCCCCCCCCCCCCCCACACCCCCCCCCCCCCCACCCCCCACCCCCACCCCCCCCCCCCCCCCCCCCCCCCCCACCCACCCCCCCCCCCACCACACCCCCCCCCCCCCCCCCCCCCCCCCCCCCCCCCCCCCCCCCCCCCCCCCCCCCCCCCCCCCCCCCCCCCCCCCCCCCCCCCCCCCCCCCCCCCCCCCCCCCCCCCCCCCCCCCCCCCCCCCCCCCCCCCCCCCCCCCCCCCCCCCCCCCCCCCCCCACCCCCCCCACCCCCCCACACCCCCCCCCCCCCAACCCCCCCCACAACCCACCCCCCCACACCCCCCCCCCCCCACCCACCCCCCCCACCCCCCCCCCACCCACCCCCCCCACCCCCAACCCCACACCCCCCCACCCCCCCCCCCCCCAACCCCCCCCCCCCCCCCACCCCCCCCCCACCCCACACCCCCCCCCAACCCCCCAACCCCACCACCCCCCCACCCCACCCCACCCACCCCACCCCCCCCCCCCCCCCCCCCCCCCACCCCCCCCCCCACCAAACCCCCCCCCCCCCCACCCCCCCCACACACCACCCCCACCCCCACCCCCCCCCACCCCCCAACCACCCCCCCCCCCCACCCCACACCACACCCCCCCCACACCACACCCCACCCCCCCCCCCCCAAACCCCCCCCCCACCACCCAACCCCCCCCCCCCACCCCCCCCCCACCCCCCCACCCCCACCCCCCCACCCCCCACCCCCCCCCCCCCCAACCCACCCCCCCCACCACCCCCACCCCCACCCCCCCCCCCCCCCCCCCCACCCCACCCACCCACCACCCCAACACACCCCCACCCCCCCCCCCCCCCCCACCCCACCCCCCCCCACCCCCCCCCCCCCCCCCCCCCCCCCCCCCCCCCCCCCCCCCCCCCCCCCCCCCCCCCCCCCCCCCCCCCCCCCCCCCCCCCCCCCCCCCCCCCCCCCCCCCCCCCCCCAACCCCCCCACCCAACCCCCCACCCCAACCCCACCCCCCCCCCCCCCCCCCCCCCCCCCCCCCCCCCCCCCCCCCCCCCCCCCCCCCCCCCCCCCCCCCCCCCCCCCCCCCCCCCCCCCCCCCCCCCCCCCCCCCCCCCCCCCCCCCCCCCCCCCCCCCCCCCCCCCCCCCCCCCCCCCCCCCCCCCCCCCCCCCCCCCCCCCAACCCCCCCCCCCCACCCCCCCAACCCCCCCCCCCCCCCCCCCCCCACCCCCCCCACCCCCCCACCCCCACCCCCCACAACCACCCCCCACCACAACCCCACCCCCCCCCCACCCACCCACCCCCCCACCCCCCCCCCCCACCCCCACCCCCCCCCCCCCCCCCCACACCCCCACCCCACCCCACCCCCACACCCCCCACACCCCCCCCCCCCCCCCCCCCCCCCCAACCCCCCCCCCCCCCCCCCCCCCCCCCCCCCCCCCCCACCCCCACCCCCCCCCCACCCCCCCCCACCCCCCCCCCCCCCCCCCCCCCCCCCCCCCCCAACCCACCCCCCCACCAAAACCCCCCCCCAACACCCCCCCCACACCCCCCCCCCCCCACCACCCCCCCCCCCCCACCCCCCCAACCCCAACCCACCCCCCCCCCCCCCCCCCCACCCCCCCACCCCAAACCCCCCCCCCCCAAACACCCCCCAAACCCCCCCAACAACCCACCCACCCCCCCCCCCCACCCCCCCCCACCCCCCCCAACCCCCCACACCCCCACCCCCCCCCCACACCCACCCACCACCCCCCCACACCACCCCACCCCCCCCACCCCCAAACACAACAACCCACCCAACCCCCACCCACACCCCCCCCCCCCCCCCCTAATTCTCAATCTGTTCTTCATCTCCACCGTTATCCAACAACCATAAACCCAACACTCCCAGACCCCACCAACCCGCTGATTATTCTTCAAACATTCCCTCACCTACCCCAACTACTAACCCGCTCCCATCTATCCCTCCTCTATGCCTCTAACAAACCCCCCCAAACACCCCCTTTCACATCAGAGCCCACGAAAGACACGACAGCACACACACACACACACACACACACACACGCATCACACCACACACACAGCACAACACACACAAACACCACACACACACACACGGACTACCACGACCTGCCACACCCCCCCCATCCCCCACACCCCCACACAAACCACAGTCCCCACCATACCTCCCATAAACTTCCCCCATCCCCCCAACACTTAATCCACCCCATCCACGGATCCATACCCCCCACCTTCACCGAACATTCCAGTCCCTTTCCCATAGCCGCAAGAAACCCCCCCAACCCACTACTAAAACGCACCCCAAAACCCCATAAGGCATCATTACCCCAACATTAGACACATCCCCCTCCACAATTCAACCCTCATTAAAAACCAAAAAAACAACCGCGCCCTACCCCCCACCAATCACCATCTTTACTTATCATTCCCCTCGCAACCACCCTCCCAATCCTCTGCCCCGCCCAAACAAATTCGGACCCAAAACCAAACCGCAAACCTCCCCCCGCCAAAAATCAAACCAACAACCCAAGTCCCCCCTGCAGCCTCAACCCCATACACCAACCGAAAACCCCCAACCCAAAAAAATACTCTCGCCATACATCCACACCACCCCCTACCCCCCCAACCCCCAAACCAGCAACCCCCCCTAAATTTCCTAAGATAATACATTTGTTCCCTAACCCCCCATTCCTCTTAAATATCATCCCTCCCATAACCAATCAACCCCCCTACTACTCCATTATGTTTTCTCCCCTGACAATCCCCCCCCCCCCTCCCTTACCCCCTATAGACCCCACCGACGGATTAACCACCCCAGCCCAATCTAACTAAACCTGGCACACAAATATATTTATCTCTTCTTCCCGTCCTCCCCCACTAACCCCCGAGACTCCCCTCACAACAAACAAACCCCCCCCCAACACTAACCCTGACAGATACCTCCAGTTCCCCCGACCGCCCCCTATAATAACCATCGCCCCCGTAATATTCAACCCACCCAAACTTCCTTCCTATCCATCATACATCATACCCATCATGTCCCCATAACCCGCCCATCAATCTCCCCAACGCATGCCATCAACACCGAATGATCCACTCCCCCATCATCCCATAGCACCCCTCATCAGACCACCCCCATCATCCCAGAACAAACACAAGCACCACACACACGACGACCCACCACCGAACACAACACACAACACACAGACACAACCACAACACACACACACACAAAGCACCCCACACACGGCAACCACACACCCCCTCCCCCACCCAGACCCTGCCGCTGTACACAAAGCGTGAACACCCCAACCGCACACGCCACCCCCCAAGAACACTTCCCCAACACACCCCCCACCTACCCGATAACCACCCAAAAAACGCCCCCAACTCCAGCCCCCCCCCCTCCCCCGAAGCCTATCCCCACCAACCCCGAACAACCCCCCCCCACCCCCAACCCCCATCCCCACCAAGAGCCCCCCCCAAGCCCACCCCCCCCATCCCCCCCCAACACAGAAATCCACCCCAGCGCACCCCCCACACCCTGACAACACCCCCCACCAAGCCCCACCCCGAACCTGACCCCCGCCAATGCCCCCCACGCCGACAACGCATTGCTGTCACACCCCCACCCGCAGCCCCCCCCCCAACCACCCACCCCAAACCCAAACCCCCCCCACACCCCCCCCCCCAGACCCCGACAAAGAACCCCGAAGCCCGAACACCCCCCCCCCACATCAACGTGTCTAACTAACACCACCTAGCCCTATACCGACACCAACGACCCCCCCAACGCGAACCCACCGCCGACCCCGACCCCCCGCAACCCCAAACCCAACTCAAACCCTACCCCCCCTCTCCCCCCAACTTCACTACACCACCCCACCACCGCGGCCAGCCACCCCAAAGCCGCCACAATAAACCACACCCCCCCCAACTCCCCCCCCCCCCACACCATCTCCAACCCTGTCCTCGTCCGCATCCGTCCCCCTAGGCAACATAAACCCCAAAACTCGACCCGGCGCCCCTTCTTTCTCGGTTAAACTTGACCCCCATCACCCCTAACTGACTACGTCAACACCTCACCCATCGTCCATCGGTTCCTACAACAACACCCCGCCAACCCGTTTCCCAAAACACGACACACACCAGACAGCCACACAAACACCGCTACACACAGAGCACACGGACAAGCACACAAGACAGAGACCCACACACCACACAGCACACACAACGCAAACAAAGAGAAAAACCACACCAAATAGGTCCATACACCCCTTAAAGTGCTCTGAGACTCTGCCTTCCCCGTCCTCCCATCCCGTTCCACGCCCGCCCCCCCCACCCCCGATACAACCAACACCCCCCCCCCCTCCCCACACCCGACCACCCCTAAACCCCCATTAAAGCCCCTTCCCCTCAACCCCATCCCATCAACCCACCATTCCTCCCTAGCCCCCCTTCACTCCCCACCCTCACCCCCAACCCAGCAGACCAATCCCAGCCAACCCCCGACCAGTCCCCATAGACACGTTCGCCCTCCGCCCCCCCGCCCCACCATAAGAACCCAACCCCGCAAAGCCCCCCCCCACCCAAATTAGAGGCCACAAACATCTAAGACCGCCCAGTCCCGCGCCCACACAAACAATTACCCCGACCAGAAACACCACCAAGCACACGCATATCCCCCCCCCGCAACCCGCCCCCCACAAATAGACACCAGTCCCCTGCACCCAAAACAAACCCCCCCACACGACCCGACCCCAACTAACCGTCACCCCCACCACCCCGCCCCCACATGACGCCCCCTCAAACCTCCAAACCTCACCACCGCCAGCCACCAGTTCCCCCGCGCAGGCACTCCCGGCATCCCCCCCCACACGCCCCAATAATTCCCCCACAACAAACCCGCACCCCCAAAAATCCCCGACTCTCACCACGCAACTCAACCCCCCCCACAACGCCGTTCCGCCCTCCAAAATCCCCCCACGCCCACGTCACCCCAACGTCAACACATTAAGCCCCACCCCTCACCGCGCACCTCCCCCCACCCCTCACAGCCGACCCTACCCAACCCCACACCTAAAAGAACGGCCACGCCCCACCACCCGCCAAGCAATCCGACCCCCTACCCATACCCCAACCCCCCCCAATCCACAAACCCCCCGCCACTACCAAACAAACCAAGGCCCCCAAGACCGCCCAACCATCACTCTAAACCCCCCACCACGCACCCGCTCCTCTCAATGCAACACCTGTCCCCCCCATACCACCCAACCCTCCAACCACACCCCCCCCCTCCCAACCCCACCAATCCCCACAAGAACCCCGACCCCCCCGCCATCGGAACCCCCAACCCCCCGCCCCCCCAGCGCCCCCCCCCCCGACCCTCCCCCCCCGCCTTCTCCCCACCCCCCCGCATCCCCCCCTCCCCCCGACCCAGCCCCATCTCCCCCCCCAAACCACACAACAGACCGCCCTACCCCACATCCAACCCACGTCCAACCCCCCAAAACCCCATAGACACCCCCAAACACCGCGCCCCCCCCCAAACCAACCCCAACCCCCTTCTTGAGCCGCACCCCCCCCAAGCCCGGTGACGCAAACCCCTCACCCCCACCCCATACCGACGCCCCCCAGCCCAAAAAGAATAACCTACAAAACCAAGCCCCCCCCAACAACCCTCCCCCCAATGCACCCCCCCCCCGACCCCCCCCACAACACCCGCGCCAAAAGTCCCGGCCGCCGCAGACGAACGCCCCCACTGGCATCAGGCATACCCCGTCCAACCCCCAGAGCGCCACCCCCGCCACGCCACACAAACCCCTGTCGCAACACCCCCCCCCCGCACCGCCCACCCAAACCAGGAATCCTCGCACCCAGCAACACCCCCCGAATAAACCCCCCCCAAATACCGCCATTCCACACTCCCCCGACTCCGCAAGCCGCCTTGCGCCACGCCACAACAACACACGACACACGACCAACACAACGAACGGACACACGGCATCGACGACACACACACAGAGGACGACGGCGGGACCGCGACACACCACGACACATCAAACCACAGTGCAACACACAACACAGAGCAACACAGCACACGACACCACACAACACGACAACACACAGGCAAACTACACACGCCCCACACACACAAGACACACACAGAGTCGACAAACACACACTGAACAACGACACACACACCGAAACACACACACGCATAGCTCCCAAGCACACCCTGCCGTAGACCCCTTGTGTGTGGGGGGGGGGGGGGGGGGGGGGGGGGGGGGGGGGGGGGGGGGGGGCTGGCGCTGGCGGGGGGGGCGGGCGGGGGGGGGAGAGTGGGGGTGGAGCGGGTGGGTGGGGGCGGGGGGGCGCGGTGGGTGGGTCGGGGGAGGCGGGTGGGCGGGCGGTTGGGGGGGGGGGGGGGGCCGGGGTCGTGGGGGGGGGGGGGGGGTATGGTCCATGCCGGGGGGGGGGGGGAACCGCGGGGGGGGGCGCGGGTAGGGGGGCGGGAGGCGTGGGGGGGGGGGCGGGGGCGGCACGCCCCGGGAGGTCGGGGCGGGGGGGGCGTGGGGGGAAGGGGGGCCGGGGGAGGGGCCGGACGGGGCGGGGTGCTGGGGGGGAGGGGCGGAGGGGGCGGGGGGGGGAGGGGAGGGGGGGCTGGCTGGGGGGTGGGGGGGGGGGGGGGGCGGAAGCGGGGGGGGGGGTGCTGGGAGGGGCGGTGCGGGTGCGGGGGGGGAGAGGCGGGGGGGCGGGGGGGATGGAGGGATGGGGGGGGGGGCGGGGGGGGGAGGGGGGCATGGGCGGCGGGGTGGGGGGGGGGGCGGGCCGGGCGCGGGGGGTCGGCGGGGGGGGGGGGGGGGTGTGGGCGGGTGGGTGGCGCGTCGGGGGGGGGGGGGGGGGGGGGGGGGGGGGGGGGCGGGGGGCCGGGCGCGCGGGCCCGGTCGGGGGGGCGAGGGGGGGGGTGGCCGGGGGGGCGGGGAGGGGGGGGGGGCGGGGGGACGGGCGGCGGAGGGTGGGGGGCGCCCCGGGGGGGGGGGGGGTCGGGGAGGGGGGGGGGGGGGGGGGGGGGGTGGGGGGGGGGGGGGGGGGGCGTGTTGGGGGGGGGGGGGGGGGGGGGGGGGGGGGGGGGGGGGGGGGGGGGGGGGGGGGGGGGGGGGGGGGGGGGGGGGGGGGGGGGGGGGGGGGGGGGGGGGGGGGGGGGGGGGGGGGGGGGGGGGGGGGGGGGGGGGGGGGGGGGGGGGGGGGTGGGGGGAGGAGGGGCGGGCGGGGGCGGGGCGGCGGGCGGGGGGGGGGGCGCCCGGGGTCGGGACGGGGAGGGGGCGGGTGGCCCGTGGGTGACGGGTGCGCGGCGGGGAGGGAAGGGGGGGTGGGGAGGGACGCGGCGAGGTCAGGGGAGGGGGGGGGGACTGGGTGGGGGGGGAGGGGGGCGGGTAGGACTGGACGGGGGAGGAGGGGGGTGGGGTGGGGGCAGGTGTTGGGGGGCGCGTGCGGGGGGGGGTGGAGGGCGTGGTGGAGGGGGGGGGGGGAGGTAGGGGGCCGGGGCGGATGGGGGGGGGGGGGGGGGTGGTGATGTGCGAGGGGGGGGCGGGGGGGCGGTGGTAGGCGAAAGGGAGGGTTGGGGGGGGCCGGGGAGGGCGGTTCGGGTGAGGGGAGGGAAGGGATGGCTGGGTGGGGAGGGGGGGTGGGGGGGAGGACGGGGGGCACCGGTGCCCGGCGCCTTTCCAGCGGTGAGTCCGCTTGGTCGGGGGCCTGCCCGTGGGTTGGGGGGGGGTGCGCCGGCATCCTTGCGGCGGCCGGTGAGCGGGGCCCGGGCCGCGGGGGGGGGCGACGAGGGTCGGTATCGGCGTCGAGGGGTAGAACTGGGTACGGGGGTGGGCGGGGCAATTATATCCGCGGAGCATTGGAAGGGATCCCACGGGGGCGCGCTGGGAGATCGTGTCCAATTCCATGGGGCCGGCAGGCGGGGCGCGGGGGAGGGATTATGGGGGACGGTATCGCGGTGGGCGGGTCCGTGGGCGTCGGGCTTGGCTTAAGTGGGGGGAATGTCAGGGGGACGGGTCCGGGGGCAGGCGCCGTGGAGGTGCTTGGGGGCGGGTGACAGGGGGGGCGCAGCGGGGCCGTGTCGCGGTTGGGGTTGGACTGGTGGGGGCAGCCGCCTCGCGGCAGCCGCGGCGGGAAGAGGCCGACTGTCGGGGGATGGTCGGGGGGGCGCGGCCAGCCGGTTGGCTGGTGCCTCCGACCCGGTCATCACGGGCCCCGGGTGCTGGAGGTTTGGTGACGCACAGGGAGGTCCGCAGCTGGACCCGGTGGGGTTCTGACGGGCTGGGGTCCCTTCGGCCCAAGGGGGGTGTCATTTCCGCGGGGGCGGGCCGGCCTGGGGGGGGCCGTGGGGGGATCGGGAGTGTGTTAGGGGGTTGGGGGGCGGGCCATGGGCCGGCTGGACCGGGGATGGGGCCTGGCGCTGCCTGATTTTTGAGGCGGGGGGAGCGTGGAGGGGTGGGTCTCTGCGGGGTGCTAACGACCGGAGGCCAGATGACCTAGCCGCCCTACCAGGGGGGGGGGGGAGACGACTGGGGTCGCTGCGAACGCCTAGTGCGGCGGGGTGGCTTAGCTCGGCGGGTGTGATTCCGGGGTGTCGCAGCGGGGGGTGTGAGGGGGGGGGATGATAAGGAGTCGGACGCGGGGCCGTAACCGGCACCGGAAACTAGAGTATAAGTCGGGTCGCGCGGCCAGCGGAGGGGTGACTGGGTGGGGGGCGGGGGGAGGCCGTGGGACAAGGGTCGGGCGGGGGTGCGCGGCGGGTCCCCTGGGGGGGGACGGCGCTGGGGGTGGGCGGGACGGGGGTCGCGTATCCCTGGCTCGGGTTGAGGGGCCGAAGGTGGGTGGTCGGTGGCCGGACCAGGAGGGGACGGCAGCGTGGGGGGGTCGGGGGGCGTCGAGGTGCCGCATAGGACCTGTGCGGGGTGTTTGGGGAGGCCCGGTTCGAGGCGGGTCTGGAGGGAGCCGGATGGTGGGGGGCCGGATCGGCTGACGAGCGTGAGCTGGGATGGTTGGTTGCTGGGGGGCGAAGGCGACGGCGTGGGGGGGTTGCCCGCCGAGGGGAGTGCGGGCGGGTGGGGGGCGGGGGGGGGGTGCGGGAGGGATGGTTTCGTGGGGAAGGGTGGGGGGGGCGGGGATGGGCGGAGCGGAGGCGGAGGGCATCTCGTGTTGGTTGCGGGAGGGGAGGAGGAGGGGAGGCGATGGGCTTGAAGCGGGGGGGGGGGGGAGGGGAGGGGGGGGGGGCCATGGAGGAGGGGGGTGGTGAGGGGGCGGGGGAGGTGGAGCTGGAGGGGCTCGTCGCGCGACGCCAGAGGGGGGGCACGGCTCCGGCAGAGGACTACGCCCGGGGGCGCGGCTAGGGCAGAGGGGGGAGTAAGGTGGGAGGGGGGAGGCGGAGGGGCTGTAGCGGCGAGTGCGGAACGCGGGCAAGGACGCAGTGGTGGTTGGGCGATGTCGGGGGAGGCTCCCAGGGGAAGGGTGGAGGGGGTGGGGCCGGGGGGAGGTCGATGCGGCGACTTTGGTAGGGGTGGGCTTGGCACAGGGGGTGAGGCGGGCGTGGCGAGGGAAGCCTTGTCGGTGTGACGATCGGGGGTAGGGGGGCGGCGTCGAGCCTTGGGGGGGGAAGGGTAAGGTAGGTAGGGGGGGGGGAGGGGGCGGTTCTACCTGGTGCTAGGGGGGGGCGGTCGGTTGCCGGGAATGAGGGGGGGTTGCTGGGTTGGGCGGGGTGGAGGGGCGGACGGGAGGGCGGGGGCGGGGGGCAATACGCCGCAGTGGTGGCGGTGGCGCAGGCGTGGAGGCAGCGGCGGAGAACCGCCGGGAAGGGAGATGGGGGGGGGCATGGGGAGGACGGAGAGGGCCCGCGCGGCGGGGGGGCCGCGGTCGGCTGGCCAGGACTCGGGGGACAAGTACGGCCCGGTGGGGGGACACGCGTGTTTACTGGGATTTGGGGGGAGGTGGCCGCGCGCGGGGGGATTGTGCGGGGGTCTCCTCGTTCTTGGGGGGGGAGAGGGGCCGGGCGGACCCGCGGGCGACGCAGGAGGGGCGAGCGGGCTGGGGGGACTCGCTGGGAACGGCTATGGGACGGTGGATTCGGGGGGGGGTGGCCTCTTGAGATGCACGGTGCTGCTGGGGAAGGAGGGGTGTGGGTGTCGCCCGTACTGGGATCAGTGGAGTGCACAGGGTCAGGAGCTCACGAGCGCAGGTGGGAAGGATAGTCGTAGAGGGGTTGGTAGCTAGGGAGGGGGGTAGGGAGCGGGGGGGGGAGAGGGTGCGCGTAGGTAGGTGGGCGAGATGTACGGGGGACCCTGCCGTGGGGGGGTCTAAGGGCGGTTGATTCCGGTGGGGGGGAGCCATACGACCGAGGGGTGGGACCTGGTCGGGGGGAGGTGGTGGTGGGGGGGAGGGATGCCGGAGGCGGCGTGGGGGAGTTGACGGCGGGCGGGAGGGGGGGTAGCTTTCGCGGGCGACAGGTGGGTTCGATTCGGAGGCAGGTGGAGGGGATGGCCTGGGGGGAGCCATGGGAGGGGGGGGGGCACGGTGGGGGGGGGCGGGCGGCGTGGGCCGCGGGGGGGGGCCTGACCGCGGGGTTTGGCGTCCGTAGCTGGCATGGCGGGGAGGTTGGGGCGGGTGGGGGCCTGTGGTGGGACTGGGTTGGGTACTTGGGTGCCAAGTACGTGCCCGGATTGTGAGGATTGGGCTAGCGCTCGTGAGTTGGGATGCGGGCGGTGCGGGGGGGGGGGGAGTTCCGGTGGGGGGGGGGAAGGGGGGGCGGGGGGAGGGGGTGGCAGGGGCGGGGGACTCGGATAGGCACTCGAGGGGGTCGGAGGAGACGGGGGCGCATTAAGCGTGGGGAGATTAAAGTGGGGCGAGGTGGGAGTTTCCCGGGGTGGGAAACTACGGGGGGGTGAGGGTGCGCTGGGGGGTTCTCGGGGGGGGTGCTGGGGGTGCAGGCAGTGGGGGACGATCGGGGCCGGGGTTGCGTCGAGCGGGAAGGGGGGGGTAATTGCCGTTGCACGGCGTAAGGTGTACCGGGCGCACGGAGTTGTCGGGTGTGTGGGATGAACTGAGGGCGAAGTGTTCATTGATATGGACGGGATGGGCGGCTCGACCCCCTGTCCGGGCTGGTCCGGGCCGGGAGGCGGTTCCGCGGGGGGGGGCGAGGTCGGGGGGGTGAGGGGGCCGCGGGGTGTAAGCTGGGGCCGAGGGATCAGTGCGCGGCGGAACGGGCGCCGCGGGGTGGGGGGGGGGCGCGTGGGGGAATGGAGTGGGGCGGCGGGGTGGGCCGTGGGGAGCCAGGGGCTGAGCACGGTGGGGGGGCGGCGGTGGAGCGGGAAGGCCGGGTAGGGGACGCGGGGGGGTGGTGGGGGGGGGGTCCGGAGTGGGAGGAGGCAAGTGACCGGGGGAGGGGCCGCGGCGGTGCGGGATGGAGCACGGGGGTAAGGTGGGGTTGCGGCCGTGTGGGTGGGGGTGAATATCTGGGGCGTGGGTTCACGGGCGGGGGGGAGGCGGGCGGAGAAGGGTAGGGTGCGGTTGTAACGCGCTTCAAGTACAGCGGTGGGAGTGCCGACGAAGGCGGTCTGGGGGGGAGAGAGGAATTAAGGAGAACATTTTTTTTGGGAAAAAGCAAAAATGGGTATGTTTGAAGGATAGTGGTTCTAACAAGTTATATGGTTACGAGGCCCCGTGGGCTATAAAAGAGGTTGTGGGGAGGAGGGGGGTTTGGGGTTAGAAATAATTTTTTGGGGACAATATGTGGTGTGTGGGGGTTTTGATCTAGTAAGTAATGAAAGAGGAAAGGGTAAGAGAGATGTGTTGGTTTAATAAGAAAGTGGGTTTTAGAGAGCAGAAGAGGGGTTTTGGGAAAAGATTTTGTCACATGGAGAGAATGAGTGAGGAAAGATTGGCAAAGAGGGTATATGGGGTCAGAGGTGGGGGGAAAAAGAAGTGGAGACCTGATTGTAGGTGGGGAAAAATGGAGGAAAAGATTTTGAGTGACCCGGGGGCCCGAACATGCAGGAGGGTGAAGACTGCAAGGAATAGAGGAATTGGAACGATGTGGTATACCGGATCGATTTTTTGCTTTAATGGAATTGAACCAGGGGATGTAAAGCGTCTGGGGTAAACCATGGGAAAGTTTTTTGAGGCCCCCCATATGGGAAAGGGGACTGTTGGTTTTGGTGCATTTTACGTGACAGCTTTTGGGCGAGTGTGAAGAAAGGGGCCCTTTTTTTTCTTTCGTAGCACTACTCGCGCACAGCAGGGGGTGGGTTTTCATTTCATTATTTGGTGGGGTGGCGACGGAATGACTTGGGGCAATAGTATGAATTATGTACATGTTATATATGTTATTCTGTGTGTGTATATATATTGTATTTTCGAGGGATAGGAATATATATGTGCGGGTGGGACGTTTTTGTTATTCTGTGTATTTGGGGGGGTTGGGCCCTTGTTCTCTGTTTCCTTGCGCTATCTCGCACGCAGGGGGAAAAGTGGGCAAAGTATAATAAAAAAAAGATGTTTTGGAAAAAGGGGGTAATTTAAATGGGGTTTAAAACGAGGGAACAAATGGAAAAAATCAGGGAAGGGGGCTAATGGGGAGGGGCTTACAGTAGTGATGTTGTGAGAAGGGGGATGGGGGAGAGTATTTGAGTTTGTTATGTGTTTGATATTGGGGGCGATTTAAAGGGTTTTCGGTCAAGGTGGTGTGCAAGGTTTAGAGGGTTAAGGAGAATGATTTGGGCAAACAAGGAAAAGAAAGGGAGGGAAAAGGTTGTGGAAGATGAAGGCCAGCAGGGGAGCGGGGGTTTTGGGGGTATTGCAGTGGAATTTATTTAAAAAAAGGGGGAACCCTTTTTTGTTGACTGGTGGGAAGGTTTTTTTAATGTTTTATACTCATGGTAGGTGCGGGGTTGGCGGGAAAGCTTCTAGTTCCATTGTACAAAGACAAGGGGTAGAGTGAAAAAAAGAATACAGAGGTATAAATTTGTTGAGTATTGCTGGGAAATTTTATGGAGGGTATTGATTGAAGGTTTTAAAGATTACAGGCATCAGATTGGGGAGAGCCAGTGTGGTTTCAGGGGAAATGGAGAGGGATGTGGGAACAGGCGTTACCCTTTTAAGAAATATGTGAAAATACTAAGGGGAAAAGCAAATGGATTTGTATGTTTGCATTTTGGATCTGGAGAAAGCTTTTGATAGAGTTGATAGAAATGTCTGTGTGGGGTATTAAAATATAAGGAGGGGGGCAAGTTGTTAAAGGGAAGGGGAAAAAGGGTTTTTTTCGAGGATTAAGGCATGTGTATGTTAGGAAGTAGGGAAAGTGAATGGTTCGCAAGTGAATTTGGTTTGTGGCATAGGTGTGTGATTTTCTCCATGGGTTGTTTATTTTTTTATGGATGGGGTTGTTAGGGGTGATGCAGAGTTTTGGAAGAGGGGCAAGTATGCAGTCTGTTGGGGAGAAAGAGCTTGGGAAGTGAGTCATTTGTTGTTCGCTTTGTTTCAGCGCTGGTGGCGGATTTGTGTGAGAAACTGAGAATCTGGGATTGGTCTGGTAAAGGTGTGAAAAAGAAATTTAAGAGTAATTGTTTTAAGAGCATGGTTTTTAGGTACAGTGGGGTTTTGGGGGACAAGTCAGGGGGAAGGGTAAGTTTGAATGGAGAAAAATGGGGGGAAGTGAAGTGTTTTAGAAAATCTGGGAAAGTGGATTTGGCAACAGATGGACCAGGGTACGGAAAAATAAATCATGGGGTGGGGGAGGGGCGAAAGTTTTTTTGGGGGAGGATTGAAGAATGTGGGAAGTTGAAAACCCTTTTTTGGGAAATTTAAAAAATGGTTATTTTGAAGGAATAGTGGTTCTAACAATGTTATATGTTTGCGAGGCGTAGGCTATAGACGAGCTGTGGGGATGAGGGGGGAGTGCTAGAAATGGATGTTTAAAGGGATAATTTTGTGGTTGAGGGGTTTTCGAGTAAGTAATGAAAAATGAAAGGGTAAGAGAGATGTGTGGTATAAAAACAGTGGGGTTTGAAGAGCAGAGGGGTGTTTTGAAATGATTTTGTCACTGGAAGAATGAGTGAGGAAAGATGGCAAAGAGGATAATTGCCAGTTGGAGGGAAGGGGAAGTGGAGCCCAAAATTTGTAGGTGAAAGAGGGGAGTGCAAAAGATCTGAGTGATCCCCCCGGCAAAACAGGAGGGGGGGTGAAAGGCGTGGAAGGGATAGAGTGAATTGGAATGATGTGGTATACCGGGGTCGATGTGCTGTAAAAGGGATTTGAACCGGGCATGTGAGCTTTCTGGGTAAACCAGGGGAAATTTTGTGAGGCCGGGAAACGGGGATAGGGAGTTTTGGGTTTGGGTGAATTTACAGGGACACTTGAGACGGAGTGTGAAAAAATTTTTGGCCTTTGAGTCTTTTTGTAGCATACCTCCCACATGCGGGGGAGGGGGTTTCATTTCATTATGTGGTGGGGGGGCGACAGGATGACTAAGGTCAGATAGTATGAATTTCCATGTGTATATATGTAAGTCTGTGTGGTATTTTAAAATATTTTTATACATCGAGATTTTATAGGAATATATTGTGCTTTTTGTGGACAATTTTGTTATACTGTGTTTTGGGGGGGGTCGGGCTATTCTTTTGTCTGTATTCTTGCGTACCTCACTAACACGAGAGACAGTGACAGAGCATAATAAAAAAAAAAAGAGTTTGAAGGGGGGAAATAAAGTGTGAAGACAAGGGGAAAAATGGGACATCATTGGGGGGAAAGGGGGCTTTAAAGGGGGGGGATAACAAGTAGTGGTGATGTAAGAAGAAGATGGGTGAAATATTTTAAGTTTTTTGAATGTGTTTGATAATAAGTGGCAGAAATAGGTGTTTTGGGGCAAGGGGGGGGTATGCAAAGGAGAGGGTTAGGAGAAGATTTGGGAAAAAAGAGAGAGGTAGTAGAGGAAGAGGGAAAACCGGAAAAGGGGTGGTTTGGATGGTTAAGCAGTGGAATTTACTAAAAAAGGGGGGGACTGTTTTGTTGATTTGGGTTTTTTAAAGGGTTTTGTAAAACATATATGACTCATGGTGAGGTGCCTGAGGTTGGCGAATGTTTGCATAGTACACTGTACGTGCTCAAAAATTTCAGTTTGTTGAGTATTGCTGGGATATTATATGGGAAAAGGGACGGTTGAGAGGGTGAAGGCATGTACATCTCAGATTGGGGAGAACTGTGGTTTCAGAATGGTAGAGGGTGGTGGCAAAGGATTTACTTTGAAAAAATGTAGGGGAGAAATATTAGAAAACAATGGTTTTATGTAATTTTTGGGGTCTGGGGAAGACTATGAAGAGTTGATAGAAATGCCTGTGTGGGGTTTTTAGAATATATGGTGTGGGGCAAGTTGTTAGAAGCAGGGGAAAAGTTTTTATAAAGGGATGTAAGGCATGTGTATGTGTGGAAGATAGGAAGGATTGGTTCTTAGTGTTGTTTTTTTGAAAGCAGGGGTGCGTAAAGTTCCATGGTTTTTAAAATTTTTTTTTATAGGGGGTTTTGTTAGGGGGGTGAATGCAGAGTTTTGAAAAGGGGGACAAGTATGCAATTTTTGGGGAGGAGAGAGCTTGGGAAGTAAGTAGGTTGTTGTTTCCCTGATGAACAGCGCTGGGGGATGTTTTGGGTGAGAAAAACTGCAGAGCTGGTGATATTTTGGGAAGTGTTTTAAGAAGAAAGCCAGAGTAAATGTAAAATAAGATTTAAGGTTATTGGTACAGTAGTGTTGGGGGACAAGTCAATTGGAAAGTAATTTTTTAGGAGAAAAACTGGGGAAGTAAAAGTGTTTTAGTTATCTGGAGTCGTTTTGGCAGTGGAGGGAACCCATGGAAGTGGATTTTTAAATCATGGGTGGGGAGGGCAAAGGGGTTCGGGGAGCGTGAAGATTGTTTTGGGAGTCAGAACATTATTTTGGGAAAAAGCAAAAATGGGTATTTTGAAGGAAAGTGGTTCCGGGCCAATTTTCTGAGGGTACGATCATTATCTTGTGGAGGCGAAGGTGAGATTTGTAGGGGGTTTCGGGAAAAGAAGAGAGAATTTGGGGTGAAGGAGTGGTGAGGGAATGAGCTTGGGAAAGGAAAGACTTGTTGAGGAAGTACAGGAGGGGGGACTGAGTGCAGAATGGAAAAAGGTGAGAACAAAGGAGGTAGGGGAAAAAGTGGGGGAGGATGGGATGTATTTGGGGAAACAGTGATGATTGCGAAAAATCTTGTGCAAAAGAAGCGTGGGGGGTGGTTGATTAAAAGGGGTAGGAGGGGTGGGAGAAGATGTAAGATTATTATTGAAAGGGGAAGAGAAGGCCATTTAGACATTTTTGCGGGGAAAAAAATCAAATAAAGGGGAGATGTATAAAAAAAAGGGAGGCAGGAGTTAAAGAAAAAGGTCAAGAGGTAAAAAGGAGGGCAAATGAGAGTTGGGGTGAGAGGTATCATTAAATTTTAGGGAGAATAAAAGGATTTTTTGGGAAGGAGGTAATAAATTTGCGTAAGACAAGGGAGCAAATGGGAACTAAAGTGGGGGGGCTAATGGGGGGGGGATAACAAGTAGTGGTGAGTGAGGAGGGTGGAGTGAGTATTTTGATGAATATGTACAGGGGTATATATGTACATGCTGTGTGTGTAATATTAGTATATGTAGATTGTATAGTATGTTATGTGCGTTTGTGGAGTGTATGTTTATGCATGTGTAGTGGGTGGGGGGCCCTTCTTTATATTTTCCGGGCTCCCGCTAATGGGGAACAGCGACAAATATAATAAATAATTATATCAATAGGTTGATTTCGTAGTGGTTTCAACAACTGTATGTCATACTTTTTTTGTCTTCTATTTTATACTAAAAGTGGAACCAATATTTAGTTTCTTTTATCTAAATCGGAGATTCACTACAACTACAAAAAGGGTCCTAGATGGAAATTTTGAATAGGGCTGTAGTAATAAGTCATTTTATCAGATTGTTTTTCTCAGAGAGATATTTTTTTTGGGGTTTGAGATTTTTTGGGAAATTTTTAGTTTTTAAGCAGTAAAAAATTTTGGGGGGGGGATTTGGAAATATATTCAGTTTTTAAAAATATAATTATGTTTGAAGGATATGATAGTTGATAAAAATGCTCCGGGGAAATTATTTAAGAGTTTATGGTGTGGGAGGCAAGTTTATAGAAGCAGTGAAAGTTTTTGTCGGGATGTTAAAGGGATGTGTTTTGTTAAAAAGAAAGGGAAAATGAGTGGTTCCCCCTTGAATGTCGGTTTTGCAGAGGGGGGGCACGATTCCCATGTTTTTTAATTTGTTTTTGTGTGGGGGTTTTAAAGGGGGGTGAATGCAAGAGTTTGGAGGGGAGTGGCAGGATCATTTTGTTGGGATGAGAGGCTTGGGAAGGGAAGTCAGTTGTTGTTCGCTGATGATACAGCATTGGGGGCTGACTAGGGGGAGAAGTGTAAAGTGGGACTGAGTTTCAAAAAAGTGTTGTGGAAGAAAAAAGTTGAGAAGTAAATGTGAATAAAAGCAAGGGTTTTTAGTGCAGTAGGGTTTTAGACAATTTTAATTGGGAAAGGGAATTGAAAGGAAAAAACTGGGGGAAATGGAAAATGTTTTTGTATCTGGGAGTGGATTTTGGGAGGGATGGAATGGAACTAGTCAAGGGATAGGAGGAGGTGAATGTTCTGGCCAGCTTCAAGATGTGGGAAGGCGAAACATTTTCTTGGGAAAACAGAAATGGGGATGTTTGAAGGGGAAAAGTCGTTCCAACAATGTTTTTTGGTTTCGAGGCGTGGGCTAATAGTAAGGTTATGTGGGAGAGGGGGGATTTTGTTGGAATGAGATGTTTTAGGACAATAGGTGGTGTTAGGTGATTTGATCGAGTAAGTAATGAAAGGGTAAGAGATGTTTGGTATAAAAGAATGTGGTTGAGTGAGCAGAAGAGGTTTATGAAAAGGTTTGGGGCACAGGAGAAAATGAGTGAGGAAAGGTTATAAAGAGGTTATATGTGTCAGAGTGGAAAGGGAACGATGAGAATGGGGAGACCAAATTGGAGGGAAGGAGGGGGTGGGGAAATTTTAGCAATGGAGGACCTGAAATGCAGGATGGTAAAAGGATGCAAGGAATAGAGTGAAGGGGAATGATGGGGTATACCGGGGTCGACGTGCTGCAAGCTTGAACGGGGCTGTGAAGCTCTGGGGTATTTGTGGCCTGGATATAAAGGGAAATGGTTTCGTGCTTATTTTTTTGGACGCTAGAGACGGGACTGTGAACGAAGTGGCCTCTGTGTTCTTTTTCTAGCTTACCGGGGCACTCATGGGGGGGGTGGGGGGGCTTTCATGTCATGTGTGTGGGGTGGCAGGGGGAAGAATAAAGGCAGCAGGTATGATTTGTACTGTTTATAATGTATATGTCTGGGGATGATATGTGAAAAGTGTAGGTATGTATATGTGCGGTGTGGACTTTATGTATATCCTGTGTATGGGGGGGCTATGCCATTTCATTTGTTTCCTTGCGCTCCCTCGAAAACGAAGGGGGACGCGACCCAAAGTACATATGAATATGAAAGAAATTTGAAGTCAATTGATCTTTCTTCCATTTCTATTTTTGTTAGTTTTTGGGGTTTTTTTACTTCATTTTTCAATTGACTTTAAAAGTTGGTGCTAAGTAAAAAAAAAGTGTGAGGGGGTTTGTTTTAGGTATTTAGGTAACGGGGGAGGTCATAATGTCTTAAAAGGGGCCTAGTTTTATTGAAATAACATAGGATAAGACTAATTTAAAGTTATAAAAAAAAAATTTTTGATTTAAATTGCTTTAATCATGCTTTTTATCAATGATTAATTCTAGAATTTTTCCCATTAAAAAAGCTGAAAAATGGGGTTTTAGTTTACCTGTGATATAAGAAATATTTTTTGGGGAGATTGATCTTATCTTTACATGGGGAATGAAGGGTTTTAAAAGTTACAAAATGGAAAGAGGTTAACAAATTGAACACTTTGAAAATAAGTACAAGTTTTTTTCTTTCCACAAATTTTCTTTTGTAGGAAATTAAATTTTTTTAAAAATTTTTTGAAATCATTAACAGGAATAAGCTCTTTTTGGCTTCTACCAAATGAATTTAAAGGGTTTTAATTTAAAACCCAAAGGGCTTAGATCAAAACCTAAGAACAAATTTCGCTTTCTAATTGAAGTGAGGTTAGTTAAAGGTAACACTTTGTGAGTGCAAGTTACATATCACGTTGACTATAACCCCTTTTGATATCATAAAGGGCCCCGGGAAGCCATTGGGACATTTTGTTCCATAAAAGTTTTTTAAAAGATTAATCCATGGAAGATCTGAGTTTAAAAATTTATGGTTATTGTGCATACCTAAAGTTAGTAAATTTGTAATTTTACATAAAAAAATTGAAAAAATAGCAGGATGGGGAAGAACTCTAAAGAAAATGAAGCGTGCTGACCTTTAGGACAAATCCGCATTAAAAAGGGTATATTTTTTCTTTACCAGCAATTGAAATTTTTGAATGATGAGCGATTGATTTATGGAGTAAAACGGGATGTTGGGAGTTACAAAGGAAATTAGATAAGATTTATTTATGTTTTCATTATACTTTGTCGCTGTCTCCTGCTTTTGCGAGGGTTAGCGCAGGAAAACAGACGAAAGAAGGCCAACCCCCCCAAAATACCCCATGTATATACATACAGTCCCACACACAGGCCCCAAAAAAAATTTAAATCCTGTACATCCACTTTAGCTAGAGAAATGATGTGAACTAATGGGGCCTTTGTTGTCTTTTCTAGTGCTACTCGCAAACATGAGGGGGGGGGGGGGTTTTTATTTCCCTGTTTGTGAGGTGGCGATGGAATGAATAAAGGCCCGACATATGAATTTATCTAATGTGTTTATATTGTATTGTCTGTGGGGTGTATATATATGGGATACTTTGAAATGTATAAGGGATGTATATTTCCGTGTGTGGATGTGTCTGTAATACTGTGTATGTGGGGGGTTAGGCCTTTTTTTCGTCTGTTTTTTTTACGCTACCCCCCTAACGTGGGAGCAGCGACAAAGCAAAAAAAATAAAAACATCTCAACGGTTTTTTCAAAAATTTTATATACACACACAAATATACATATAAACACATAACATAATTCATACTGGGCTGCCCTTATTCATTCCCCGTCGCCACCCTGCCACACATGAAAAGACAACCCCCTCTCCTGCATTTGCACGAGGGAGCCCTAGGAAAAGACAAAAAAAAGGCCAAATTCGTTCACACTCAGTCTCTAGCTGTTATGTAAAAATGCATAGAAACCACAGCTCCCTTTCCATATCCAGGGGGCCATGAATTTTCCCCTTTGGGTTTTCCCAGACAAATTCACATACCCTGGTTCAATCATTTTACGCACATTGACCTGGTATACCACCCTCATCCCAATTTACTCTATTCCTTTTGGGTGCTTTCAACCTCTCTTTTTTCAGGGCCCCATCACTCAAAATCTTTTCAAATCCATCTTTCACCTCCAAAATTTGTCTCCCAGGGTTTAAAAAAATGCAAATGACTAGATTTTATAAAAGCAAGGGCAGGAGGTCAGAGAAAGTGCAAGAGGTGAAAAAAAGCGGAAATGCGAGTTGGGGGAGAGATTTTCATTAATTCTAGAGAGAATAAAAAGAGGGAAAAAAAGTGCATAAGACAAGAAATATATATATATATAATTTTATATATTAATATATATATATATATATATTTATATATTTAATTTTTTTTTTTTTTTTTTTGTTTTTGTCTTGTTCCTGCGTTTGGAGGTAGCGCGGGGAAAACAGACGAAAAAAATGGCCCAACCCACCCCATACAATGTATATCATCGCCCAAACAACAAAAATTTACATACTACACAGTTTTCCCAAATGGTTTCCCAGATGCTTCACATGCCTGATTCATCCACTACAGCACGTCAACCCCGATACCCTCCCCTCCAATTTCACTCTTCCTTGCCCTCCTTCCCCTCCTGCATGTTCACCCCGATCACAAAAAATCTTTTTCACTCCATTTTTCCACCCCCAAATTTTTGGTCCCCCCTTTTCTCTTCCCCCACCCGAAACAAAATACCCTTTTGGGGAAAATCTTTCCTCACTCATTCTCTCCTTTGTCCCAAACCTTTTCCCAAAACACCTCTTCGGCTCTTCAACCACCCCTCTTTTATTTCCAACACATCCTCTTACCTTAGGGTTACTTACTCGATAAAACCACCCTCACACCACAGATTGTCCCAAACATCTCATTTCCCTCACATCCATCCCCCTGCGCACAAACTCTATCCATACCCACGCCTGCAACCATACAACTTTTGTTGGAACCATATTCCTTAAAAACATACCCTTTTTGCTTCCGAGAAAAATGTTCTCGACTTCCACACATTCTTAAAGGGCTCCCAAATTTTCCCCCCCTCCCCCATCTATGACCACTTCCGCCCCCCATGGTTCCATCCGCTGCAGATCCACTCCAAGATATCAAACACTTTACTCCTCCGTTTTTCTCCATTCAACTTACCTCCAAGTTGACTTGACCCTAAACCTAGTTTACCGATAACCTTGCTCTTTTTCACTTTACTTTTAAATTTTCTTTTTTCACACACTTTAAAAATCAGTCACAGCTTCTGCGTTTTCCAGAATCTGCCACAGCGCGTATCATCACGACAAAAACCCTGACTCACTTCCCAAGCTTCTCATCCCCAAAATTTTCTACTTGCCCCTCTTTCCCAAAAAACTCTTGCATTCACCCCTAACAACCCCATCCATAAACAAATTAAAAAACCCATGGGACATCACACACCCCTGCCCCAAACCTACATCACTGAAAACCAATCACTTTCCTCTCTCCTACACGTACCATACCTTACATCCTCAAATAAAAACTTTTAAACTGCTTCAAAAACTTGTCTCCCACACCATATATTCTTAATTCCTTGCCCTCCTTTCACCCTCATGCATGTTCAGGCCTCGATCACACAAAATCTTTTTTCACTCCATCTTTCCACCCCCAAATTTGGTCTCACACTTTCCCTCGTTCCCTCCACCCCCGGCACATATATCCTCTTGGGAAATTTCTTTCCTCACTCATTCTCTCCATGGCCCAAACCATTTCAAACACCCTCTTCTGCTCTCTCAACACGCTCTTTTTATTTCCACACATCTCTCTTACCCTTACGTTGCTTACTCGATCAAACCACCTCACACCACAACATTGTCTTCAAAATTCATTTCAAGCACATCCATCCTCTGCTGCACAACTCTATCCATAGCCAAGCCTCGCAACCATACAACATTGTTGGAACCACTATTCCTTCAAACATACCATTTTTGCTTTCCGAGATAATATTCTCGACTTCCACACATTCTTCAAGGGCTCCCAGGATTTTCTCCCCCCCCCCACCTATGATCCTTTTCCGCTTCCATGGTTCCATCCGCTGCCAGACCACTCCCAGATATCTAGAACACTTTACTTCCTCAGTTTTTCTCCATTCAAACTTACCTCCCAGTTGACTTGCCCCTCAACCCTACGTACCTAATTACCTTGCTCTTATTCACATTTACTCTTAACTTTCTTCTTTCACACACTTTACCAAACTCAGTCACCAGCTTCTGCAGTTTCTCACATGAATCAGCCACCAGCGTGTATCATCAGCGAACAACAACTGACTCACTTCCCAAACTCTCTTATCCCCAACAGACTTCATACTTGCCCCTCTTTCCAAAACTCTTGCATTCACCTCCCTAACAACCCCAGCCATAAACAAATTAAACAACCATGGAGACATCCACACACCCTGCCGCAAACCTACATTCACTGAAACCAATCACTTTCTCTCTTCCTACCTGTACACATGCCTTACATCCTCGATAAAAACTTTTCTCTGCTTCTAACCCAAATTGCCTCCCACACCTTATATTCTTAAGACCTTCCACAGAGCATCTCTATCAACTCTATCATATGCCTTCGCCAGATCCATAAATGTACATACAAATCCATTTGCTTTTCTAAGTATTTCTCACATACATTCTTCAAAGCAAACACCTGAAACCACACATCCTCTACCCCTTCTGAAAAAACCCCATGCTCTTCCCCATCTGATGCTCTGTACATGCCTTCACCCTCTCAATCAATCCCTCCCATTAATTTACCAGGAATACTCAACAAAACTTATTACCTCTGTAATTTGAGCACTCACTCTTATCCCCTTTGCCTTTGTACAAGGCACTATGCACGCATTCGCCATCTTCAGGCACCTCCAATGAGTCATACATACATTAAATAACCTTACCAACAGTCAATAATACAGTCACCCCCTTTTTTAATAAATTTCCACTGCAATACCATCCAAACCTGCTGCCTTGACAGGCTTTCATCTTCCGCAAAGCTTTTACTACCTTTTTTCTCTGTTTACCAAATCATTTTCCTAACCCTCTCACTTTGCACACCACTCGACCAAAACTACCTATATCTGCCACTCTATCATCAAACACATTCAACAAACCTTCAGAATACTCACTCCATCTCCTTCTCACATCACCACTACTTGTTATCACTCCCCATTTGCGCCCTTCCCTGAAGTTCCCATTTGCTCCTTGTCTTACGCACTTTATTTACCTCCTTCCAGAACATCTTTTTATTTCCCTAAAATTTAATGACACTATCTCTCCCAACTCTCATTTGCCCTCTTTTTCACCTCTTGCACCTTTCTCTTGACCTCCTGTCTCTTTCTTTTATACATCTCCCCACTCAATTGCATTTTTTTCCCCGCAAAAATCGTCCAAATGCCTCTCTCTTCTCTTTCACTAATAATCTTACTTCTTCATCCCACCACTCACTACCCTTTCTAATCAACCCACCTCCCACTCTTCTCATGCCACAAGCATCTTTTGCGCCAATCCATCAATGATTCCCTAAATACATCCCATTCCTCCCCCACTCCCCTTATTCCATTGTTCTCACCTTTTTCCATTCTGTACTCAGTCTCTCCTGGTACTTCCTCACACAAGTCTCCTTCCCAAGCTCACTTACTCTCACCACCCTCTTCACCCCAACATTCACTCTTCTTTTCTGAAAACCCATACAATCTTCACCTTAGCCTCCACAAGATAATGATCAGGACATCCCTCCAGTTGCACCTCTCAGCACATTAACATCCAAAGTCTCTCTTCGCGCGCCTGTCAATTTAACACATTAATCCATAACGCTCTCTGGCCATCTCTCCTACTTACATACGTATAACTTATGTATATCTTGCTTTTTAAACCAGGTATTCCCAATCTCAGACCTTTTTCAGCACATAAATATACAAGCTCTTCACCATTTCCATTTACAACACTGAACACCCCATGTATACCAATTATATATATATAATATATATTTATATATATATATATATATTTTATATAAATTATATATTTATTTTATATATTAATATATATTATATATATATATATATATATATATATATATATATATATATTATATATATATTTTATATATATATATATATATATATATAATATATATATAAATTTATATATATATATATTTTTTTTTTTGCTTTGTCGCTGTCTCCCGCGTTTGCAAGGTAGCGGAAGGAAACAGACGAAAGAAATGGCCCAACCCACCCCACATACAATGGTAATACATCCGTCCAAACATGCAAATATACATACCTACACAGCTTTCCATGGTTACCCCAGACGCTTCACATGCCTGATTCAATCCACTGACACCCTGTCAAACCCCGGTATACCAATCGCTCCAATTCACTCTATTCCTTGCCCTCCTTTCAACCCTCCTGCATGTTCAGCCTCGATCACACAAAATTCTTTTTCACTCCACTTCTTTCCACCCCTACATTTGGTCTCCCTCTTCTCCTCGTTCCCTCCACCTCCGACACATATATCCTATTGGTCAATCTTTCTCACTCATTCCTCCATGTGCCCAAACCATTCAAAACACCCTCTTTGCTCTCTCAACCACGCTCTTTTTATTTCACCATCTCTCTTACCCTTACGTTAGCTTACTCGATCAAACCACCTCACACCACACATTGTCCTCAAACATCTCATTTCCCGAACATCCATCCTCCTGCGCACAACTCTATTCATAGCCAGCCTCGCAACCATACAGCATTGTTGGGAAAAACCCCTATTCCTTCAAACAAACCCATTTTTGCTTTACGAGATAATGTTCTCCCACTTCCACACATTCTTCAAGGCTCCCAGGGGGTTTTTGCCCCCCCCCCCACCCCATGATCCACTTCCCCTTCCATGGTTCCCTTCGCTGCCAGATCCACTCCCAGATATCTAAAACACCTCATTCCTCCAGTTTTTCCTCAATTCAAACTCAAACCCCCCAATTGACTTGACCCCCAACCCTACTGTACCTAATACCTTGCCCTTTTTTCACATTTACTCTTAACTTTCTTCTTTCACACACTTTACCAAACTCAGTCACCAGCTTCTGCAGTTTATCACATGAATCAGCCACCAGCGCTGTATCATCAGCGAATAACAACTGACTCACATTCCATGCTCTATCATCCCCAACGACTTCATACTTGCCCTCTTTCCAAAACTCTTCTGCATTCACCTCCCTTACAACCCCATCCATAAACAAATTAAACAACCATGGAGTGACATCACACACCCTGCCGCAAACCTACATTCACTGAGAACCAATCACTTTCCTTCTTCTCACACGTACCACATGCCTTACATCCTTGATAAAAACTTTTCCATCGCTTCTAACAACTTGCACTACCACACCCATTATTCTTAATACCTTCCACAGAGTATCTCTATCAACTCTATCAAATTGCCTTCTCCAGATCCATAATGCTACATACAAATCCCTTTGCTTTTCTAAGTATTTCTCACATACATTCTTCAAAGCAAACACCTGATCCACACATCCTCTACATTCTGAAACCACACTGCTCTTCCCCAGTCTGATGCTCTGTTTCATGCCTTCACCCTCTCAATCAAATACCCCTCCCATATAATTTTACCAGGATACTCAACAAAACTTATACCTCTGTAAATTTGAGCACTCACTCTATCCCTTTGCCTTTGTACAATGGCACTATGCAGCATTCCGCCAATCCTCAGGCACCTCACATGAGTCATACATACATTAGATAACCTTACCAACCAGTCAACAATACAGTCACCCTTTTTTCAATAAATTCCACTGCATACCATCCAACCTGCTGCCTTGCCGGCTTTCATCTTCCGCAAAGCTTTTTACTACCTCTTCTCTGTTTACCCAATCATTTTCCCTAACCCTCTCACTTTGCACACCACCTCGACCAAAACACCCTATATCTGCCACTCTATCATCAAACATTCAACAAACCTTCAAATATTCACTCCATCTCCTTCTCACATCACCACTACTTGTTATCACTCCCCTCCCCATTTGCGCCCTTCCACTGAAGTTCCCATTTGCTCCCTTGTCTTACGCACTTTATTTACCTCCTTGCAGAACATCTTTTTATTCTCCCTAAGATTTAATGATACTCTCTCACCCCAACTCTCATTTGCCCTTTTTTTCACCTCTTGCACCTCTCTCTTGACTCCTGTCTCTTTCTTTTATACATCTCCCACTCAATTGCATTTTTCCCTGCAAAATCTTTTCCAAAGGGCCCCCCTCTTTCTCTCACTAATACTCTTACTTCTTCATCCCACCACTCACCTACCCTTTTAATCAACCCACCTCCCATTTCTTTCATGCCACAAGATGTTTTGCGCAATCCATCACTGATTCCCTAAATTACATCCCATTCCTCCCCACCCCCTTTACTTCCACTGTTCCCCACCGATGGGCATCCGTTCTCTCTGGATGGCAACAGCCGTAGCATTGTGTACATTTGTTGGTCAACACACCCCAAAAACTTTCAAACAAAAACGCTCCATTAAACTAATTATTCACATACAAATATCATCATCTTGTACATTAAAAAATTACGAAACAGAATTAACATATTTCATGTATAAATAAATGTTTATTTTTCACGAATTTCCCACATAAAAAAAAGGGCCCATTGAAATGTATGTTTTTGGGTTAACTAAGTAAAACAAGAAGGAAATGATGAGCACAGTAAAAATAACGATTTCAGATAACGTCAAAAAACCACAATGGTTTGTTAATATGAAAAATTATAATGGATAAATAGGCTAAATGTTGTACAGATATAAAAAACATGAAAAAAACTAAAAAGAAAAGTTTGCCTGGTGGTGAAAAATCGAAACTCACGACCTTGAGCTTTTGAGGATCACGCTCTGCCACTAAGTAACCGGGGCCGGTTAAATATATACAAAAAAATCTTTATTTGAATTGCTAGAAAACCCCCGGACATTTTTTTGTTTGGCTCTGCTCCTTGGTCTTAGAAAGTGTGGTGGGGATTATATATTATATTTTATATGTATATATATATATATATATAAAATATTTTATATAAAATTATATATATATATATATATATATTTTATATATACTATATATTATACATATATATATATTATATATATATATATTATTTTTTTTTCTTTTTTTTTTTTTGCTTTGTCGCTGTCTCCCGCGTTGCGAGGTAGCGCAAGGAACAGATGAAAAAAAATGGCCCAACCCCACCCCCTTACAATGTATATACATACGTTCCACCACGCAAAATATACATCCCTACACAGTTTTCCATGGTTTACCCCAACTTTTTCACTTTGCCCTGATTCAATCCAGTACAGCACGTCAACCCCGGTATCCCCACATCGCTCCAATTCACTCATTCTTTTTTTTTTTACCCTCCCGCATGTTCAGGGCCCCGATTCACACAAATCTTTTTCACTCCATCCTTCCACCTCATTTTGGTCTCCCTCTTCTCCTCTTCCCCCTCCACCCCCCGACAATATATCTCTTGGTCAAACTTTCCTCCTCATTCTCTCCATGTGCCCAAAAAACCCTTTCAAAAACACCCTCTTCTGCTCTCTCAACCCGCTCTTTTTATTTCCCACTCTCTCCCTTTCCCTTTACGTTACTTACTCGATCAAACCCACTCAACACCCACCCTATTGTCCTCAAACATTCATTTCCCGCACATCCATCCTTTGGCACAACTCTATCATAGCCCACGCTCGCAACCATACAACATTGTTGGAACCCCTATTCCTTCAAACTACCCATTTTTGCTTCCGAGATAATGTTCTCGACTTCACACATTCTTCAAGACTCACAGAATTTTTGCCCCTCCCCCATCCTATGATCCACTTACGCTTCCATGGTTCCCTCCGCGGGGCCCGATCCACTCCCAGATATCTAAACACTATTCTTCCTCCAGTTTTTCTCCCTTCAAACCCCACCTCCCAATTGACTTGACCCTCAACCCTACTGTACCCAATAACCTTGCTCTTATTCACAATTTTTTTATGAGCTGATGGGGAAAAAAACCGGGTGTTTAGATCCAGTTGTTCCCAAGGTGAGATGAAAGGTTTTCGAGAGACATAGTATTCCAATAGGGCTTTTCCCTATTAGGGGCCTTCAATCCTAGCGGGAACGCTCCCGCCTGTTGCACATGGGACCCGGGTTCGATCGTGACTGTTGGAGGTTTTTTTATGATATATATATAAATATGTGCTCATAGTTTGTTCTGTATTTTACTTGAGTTTTCCAAAAAAAAATTTCATTTGAATACGTTCTTATATGTTGAAAATTTTGTGATTTTACAAACATTTTTTATACATGAAATATGTTAATTTCTGTTTTCCCTAATTTTGTAATGTTTTCAAGATGATAATATTTGTATGTGAATAATTAGTTGTAATGTATCGTTTTGTATGGGAAAATTTGGAGATGTGTTTTACCAAAAAAATGTACACAATGGCTGTTGCCCTCCAGAGAGAACGGATGCCCATCGGTTGGTCGACATATTCCCAAACTTTCATACAATAACGATACATTACAACTAATTATTCACATACAAATATCATCATCTTGTACATTACAAAATTACGAAACAGAATTAACATATTTCATGTATAAATACATGTTTCTATATCACAAATTTCACGATATAAGAAGGCATTGAAATGTATGTTTTTTGGGTTAACTAAAGTAAACACAAGAAGGAAATGAGAGCACAGTATAATAACGATTTCAGATAATGTCCAAAACCACAATGGTTTGTTAATATGTAAATTATAATGGATAAATAGGCTAAATGTTGTACAGATATAAAAACATGAAAAAACTAAAAAAAAAAAAGTTTGCCCGGACCAGGGATTGAACCAGGGACCTCTCGATCTTCAGTCGAGCGCTCTCCCGACTGAGCTACCCGGGCCTCAATTATATAAAATTTTTTGGGGGGGTATTTATCCTACCCAAAAGTATTTTGTTGTGTTGTGGTGTGATGATGAAGTAGGTGATGTGGTGTAGTTTGTAGCAGTTTGGTGGTGTGATGATGATGAAGTAGGTCATGTGATGTAGCAGAAAGGTGAGGGAATTGGCCATATATCATGATGGTGTATGGCAAGATCATATGATCATACCTTCCCGCTTGTTCACCCCGGAAATTGCTCTTCTGATACTTCTACAGTTTGGGTATGTGTTTGTTAGACGAAATGTTAACATAAGAATAGTGTAATATTATAGAAAATTATAATATAATAATGATTTAGATTTGTTATAGGTCAAGATGTGTAGCTGAAGCGGAAGAGCGAAATATGGTACAGGTCAGCCATTACTGGGTCGACGACACATACTGAAAATTACTGCCTTTATTATTATACATTCATCTGTGTGTCAGTTGTTTTAAAACTTTGTTTTGATTGTAGAGTAAAACTTGTCTTTCAGATATTATTGTTTCCTTGAGAAATGGTAGTTAATGGAGAGGTTCATAAAGTGTGAGGTCAACATTATGTGATATTTCCAGTAAAGTCGAGGTAGTATTTACCAATGGCGTCTTGATGTTTTATGGTCCTGGCCATAGATTATCACCACCACATAGACTGGCTGACAACTAGCCACAATTGGATATCATAAACCCCTAAACTATGTCTGGTTCCTGGGGCCCTCCAGCCTTCCATACGTTCCTGATAAGATCTTTTTATATGTTTTTTCATAGAAACAAGATACGTATGCATCTCTGTAAAGTTACACACACACACACACACACACATTACTTCTTCAGATAATGTCTGCAATAAAAGGTTAAGCTGAAAAGTTGTTCTATTTCGTAATGGGTTTGACCTTGATATTTGGAATGAATGTTTAGCCTATCTAAATTTGACAGTTGCGGTTATTCATTTGGATGGTGTTTCCAGATTGTAATTTGGAAGGAGTGTCCTGGATGATGAGCCCCAAGATGACCTAAGATTGTTGTACAAGATGGAAAACAATTCCCAAGCTTTTCTTCCATTTTGGTTTCAAGAATTGAATTGAGCCATTTTGTATTTCCTTGCATCTGTATGAAATATTTCTTTAGGTATAAATATTCCATGAATAATTTTCTGTATGTTTTCTGGTAATATTTGGCTTGTGTTTATTTTATTGTGGTACTATGGTACGACAGCGACATTGATGGTTATAGCTATTAAGACTTGCAGCACAACACATGATGCTTTCCTTAAGGCACATAACTTGTACCTACACAAGGTCCACAATTATTTTTTAAGCTTATATTTAAGAGAATTGATATGACATACAGTTTGTTGTGCAACTATGTAGTTGGCAAGGGCAAATATAATCAGTTTAATTTTCAGTTTGATGAATGCTGGCCTGAACCCTTGCTTGCTTAATTCAAAATGAAGTGCATTAAGAAGTTGCAGCAAATGATGGAGAAGGATTATACTTGAGCATACAGGTGCTTGACCAGGAGGCATCATGATTTGTAGACACTGCCAATCCCTCCTCAGATAAGTCAGCAGAGTGTGCAATCTCAACCCTCTTGTTCAGATCAACAGCCCCAACTATTCCAAGGTCAGACTTAAATGAAACATTTGCTAGTAATGTTGTGAAAGGTCTTGTAGCAGTTTAGAACTTTCAGAGCTATGTTGTTCATGTTTGTGGTTTTACATAAAGAATCAATATTCACAAAGAAATATGTGATTCTTAAGTACCGAGGGAATGTTCCCAGAGCCCTTTTTTGCACTTTATTGAGAATATAAATTCATCTGCCACTACTGGCATTAAAGCAGAGCAGTTTTATGCTGAACTATACTTAGATTATCAAATTGACAGAGTAGTAGGGAAGTGTACGGTACTGTGATTTACATACACACATACAGCAGCCATATGTATGTGTATGTGTATACATATATATACACACACAGACATATACATATATACCCATGTACATAATTCATACCGTCTGCCCTTATTCATTCTTGTCGCCATCCTGCCACACATGAAATGAAAAACCCCTCCTCTGCTTCTGCGCGAGGTAGCGCAAGGAAAAGTCAACTAAGGCCGCATTCATTCACACTCAGTCTCTAGCTGTCATGTATAATGCACCGAAACCACAGCTTCCTTTCCACATCCAGGCTCCACAAAACTTTCCATGGTTTACCCCAGACGTTTCACATGCCCTAGTTCAATCCATTGACAGCACGTCGAACCCGATATACCATGTCGTCCAATTCACTCTATTCCTTGCATGCCTATCACCCTCCTGCATGTTCAGGACTCTATCACTCAAAATCTTTTTCACTCCATCTTTCCATCTCCAATTTGGTCTCCCACTTCTCCTCACTCTCTCTACCTCTGACACATATATTCTCTTGGTCAATCTTTCCTCACTCATTCTCTCCATGTGACCAAACCATTTCAAAACACCCTCTTCTGCTCTCTCAACCACACTCTTTTTATTACCACACATCTCTCTTACCCTATTATTACTTACTCGATCAAACCACCTCACACCACATATTGTCCTCAAACATCTCATTTCCAGCACATCCACCCTCCTCTGCACAACTCTATCCATAGCCCACGCCTTGCAACCATATAACATTGTTGGAGCCACTATTCCTTCAAACATACCCATTTTTGCTTTCAGAGATAATGTTTTCGACTTCCACACATTCTTCAACGCTCCCAGAACTTTCGCCCCCTCCCTCACCCTATGATTCACTTCCGCTTCCATCCGCTGCCAAATCCCCATCCAGATATCTAAAACACTTCACTTCCTCCAGTTTTTCTCCATATATATATATATATATATATATATATATATATATATATATATATATTTCTTTTCTTTCTTTCATACTATTCGCCATTTCCTGCGTTAGCAAGGTAGCGTTAAGAATAGAGGACTGGGCCTCTGAGGGAATATCCTCACCTGCCCTCGTTCTCTGTTCCTTCTTTTGGAAAATTAAAAAAAACGAGAGGGGAGGATTTCCAGCCCCCCGCTCCCTCCCCTTTTAGTCGCCTTCTACGACACGCAGGGAATATGTGGGAAGTATTCTTTCTCCCCTATCCCCAGGGATATATATATATTATTTTTTTTTTCTTATTATACTTTGTCGCTGTCTCCTGCGTTTGCGAGGTAGCGCAAGGAAACAGACGAAAGAAATGGCCCAACCCCCCCCATACACATGTATATACATACGTCCACACACGCAAATATACATACCTACACAGCTTTCCATGGTTTACCCCAGACGCTTCACATGCCTTGATTCAATCCACTGACAGCACGTCAACCCTGGTATACCACATCGCTCCAATTCACTCTATTCCTTGCCCTCCTTTCACCCTCCTGCATGTTCAGGCCCCGATCACACAAACTCTTTTTCACTCCATCTTTCCACCTCCAATTTGGTCTCCCTCTTCTCCTCGTTCCCTCCACCTCCGACACATATATCCTCTTGGTCAATCTTTCCTCACTCATTCTCTCCATGTGCCCAAACCACTTCAAAACACCCTCTTCTGCTCTCTCAACCACGCTCTTTTTATTTCCACACATCTCTCTTACCCTTACATTACTTACTCGATCAAACCATCTCACACCACATATTGTCCTCAAACATCTCATTTCCAGCACATCCACCCTCCTGCGCACAACTCTATCCATAATCCATGTCTCGCAACCACACAACATTGTTGGAACCACTATTCCTTCAAACATACCCATTTTTGCTTTCCAAGATAATGTTCTCAACTTCCACACATTCTTCAAGGCTCCCAGAATTTATGCCCTTTCCCCCACCCTAGGATTCACTTCCATTTCCATGGTTCTATCCGCTGCGAAATCCACTCCCAGATATCTAAAACACTTCACTTTCTCCAGTTTTTCTCCATTCAAACTTACCTCCCAATTGACTTGACCCTCAACGCTACTTTACCTAATAACCTTGGTCTTATTCACATTTACTCTCAGCTTTCTTCTTTCACACACTTTACCAAACTCAGTCACCAGCTTCTGCACTTTGTCACATGAATCAGCCACCAGCGCTGTATCATCAGCGAACAACAACTGACTCACTTCCGAAGCTCTCTCATCCCCAACAGACTTCATACTTGCCCCTCTTTCCAAAACTCTTGCATTCACCTCCCTAACATCCCCATCCATAAACAAATTAAACAACCATGGAGACATCACACACCCCTGCCGCAAACCTACATTCACTGAGAACCAATCACTTTCCTCTCTTCCTACACATATACATGCCTTACATCCTTGATAAAATCTTTTCACTGCTTCTAACAACTTGCCTCCCACACCATATATTCTTAATACCTTTCACAGAGCATCTCTATCAACTTCATCATATGCCTTCTCTAGATCCATATATGCTACATACAAATCCATTTGCTTTTCTAAGTATTTCTCACATACATTCTTCAAAGCAAACACCTGATTCACACATCCTCTACCTCTTCTGAAACCACACTGCTCTTCCCCAATCTGATGCTCTGTACATGCCTTCACCCTCTCAATCAATACCCTCCCATATAATTTCCCAGGAATACTCAACAAACTTATACCTCTGTAATTTGAGCACTCACTCTTATCTCCTGTGCCTTTGTACAATGGCACTATGCAAGCATTCCACCAATCCTCAGGCACCTCACCATGAATCATACATACATTAAATAACCTTACCAACCAGTCAACAATACAGTCACCCCCTTTTTTAATAAATTCCACAGCAATACCATCCAAACCCACTGCCATGCAGGCTTTCATCTTCTGCAAAGCTTTTACTACCTCTTCTTTGTTTACCAAATCATTTTCCCTAACCCTCTCACTTTGCACACCACCTCGACCAAAACACCCTATATCTGCCACTCTATCATCAAACACATTCAACAAACCTTCAAAATACTCACTCCACCTCCTTCTCACATCACCACTACTTGTTATCACCTCCCCATTAGCCCCTTCACTGAAGTTCCCATTTGTTCCCTTGTCTTACGCACTTTATTTACCTCCTTCCAAAACTTTTTTTTATTCTCCCTAAAATTTAATGATACTCTCTCACCCCAACTCTCGTTTGCCCTCTTTTTCACCTCTTGCACCTTTCTCTTGACCTCCTGCCTGTTTCTTTTATACATCTCCAACTCATTTACATTATTTCCCTGCAAAAATCGTCCAAATGCCTCTCTCTTCTCTTTCACTAATAATGTTACTTCTTCATCCCACCACTCACTACCCATTCTAATCTGCCTACGTCCCACACTTCTCATGCCACAAGCATCTTTTGCGCAAGCCATCACTGCTTCCCTAAATGCATCCCATTCCTCCCCCACTCCCCTTACCTCCTTTGTTCTCACCTTTTTCCATTCTGTACTCAGTCTCTCCTGGTACTTCCTCACACAAGTCTCCTTCCCAAGCTAACTTACTCTCACCACTCTCTTCACCCCAACGTTCTCTCTTCTTTTCTGAAAATCTCTACAAATCTTCACCTTCGCCTCCACAAGATAATGATCAGGCATACCTCCAGTTGCACCTCTCAGCACGTTAACATCCAAAAGTCTCTCTTTTGCGCGCCTATCAATTAACACGTAATCCAATAACGCTCTCTGGCCATCTCTCCTACTTACATACATATACTTATGTATATCTCTCTTTTTAAACCAGGTATTCCCAATCACCAGTCCTTTTTCAGCACATAAATCTACAAGGTCTTCACCATTTCCATTTACAACACTGAACACCCCATGTATACCAATTATTCCCTGAACTGCCACATTACTCACCTTTGCATTCAAGTCACCCATCACTATAACCCGGTCTCATGCATCAAAACCACTAACACACTCATTCAGCCCCAAAACACTTGCCTTTCATGATCTTTCTTCTCATGCCCAGGTGCATATGTACCAATAATCACCCATCTCTCTCCATCAACTTTCAGTTTTATCCATATCAGTCTAGAGTTTACTTTCTTATACTCTATCACATACTCCCACCACTCCTGTTTCAGGAGTAGTGCTACTCCTTCCCTTGCTCTTGTCCTCTCACTAACCAATGACTTTACTCCCAAGACATTCCCAAACCACTCTTCCCCTTTACCCTTGAGCTTTGTTTCACTCGGAGCCAGAACATCCAGGTTCCTTTCCTGAGACATACTACCTATCTCTCCTTTTTTCTCATCTTGGTTACATCCACACACATTTAGACACCCCAATCTGAGCCTTCGAGGAGGATGAGCACTCCCCGTGTGACTCCTTCTTCTGTTTCCCCTTTTAGAAAGTTAAAATACAAGGAGGGGAGGGTTTCTGGCCCCCCGCTCCTGTCCCCTTTAGTCGTCTTCTACGACACGTGAGGAATGCGTGGGAAGTATTCTCTCTCCCCTATCCCCAGGGATAATAGGTATACTTACATAGGTATACTTATGTATATCTCTCTTTTTAAACTAGGTATTCCCAATCACCAGTCCTTTTTCAGCACATAGATCTACAAGCTCTTCACCATTTCCATTTACAACACTGAACACACCATGTACACCAATTATTCCCTCAACTGCCACTTTACTCACCTTTGCATTCAAATCACCCATTTCTATACCCCGGTCTAATGCATCAAAACTACTAACACACTCACTCAGCTGCTCCCAAAACACTTGCCTCTCATGATCTTTCTTCTCATACCCTGGTGCATATGCACCAATAATCACCCATCTCTCTCCATCCACTTTCAGTTTTACCCATATCAATCTAGAATTTACTTTCTTACACTCTATCACATACTCCTACCACTCTTGTTTCAGTGGTAGTGCTACTCCATCCCTTGCTCTTGTCCTCTCACTAACCCCTGACTTTACTCCCAAGACATTCCCAAATCACTCTTCCCCTTTACCCTTGAGCTTTGTTTCACTCAGAGCCAAAACATGTAGGTTCCTTTCCTGAAACATACTACCTATCTCTCCTTTTATCTCTTCTTGGTTACTTCCACACACATTTAGACACCCCAATCTGAGCCTTCCAGGAGGATGAGCATTCCCTGCATGACTCCTTCTGTTTCCCCTTTTAGAGAGTTTAAATGTAAGGAGGGGGGGGTTCTATCCCTCCCGCTTCTGTCCTTTTTAGTTGCCTTCTACGACACGTGAGGAATGTGTGGGAAGTATTCTTTCTCCTTCATTATACTTTGTCGTTGTTTCCCGCATTAGGGAGGTAGTGCAAGGAAACATATATATATGTTGGTTGGTAAGGTTATTTAATGTATGTATGACTCATGGTGCGATGCCTCAGGATTGGTGGAATGCTTGCATAATACCATTTTACAAAGGCAAAGTGGATAAAAGTGAGTGCTCAAATAACAGAGGTATAAGTTCGTTGAGTATTCCTGGGAAGTTATATGGGAACGGGTATTGATTGAGAGGGTGAAGGCTTTTACAGAGCATCAGATTGGGGAAGAGCAGTGTGGTTTCAGAAGTGGTAGAGGATGTGTGGATCAGGTGTTTGCTTTGAAGAATGTATGTGAGAAATATTTAGAAAAGCAAATGGATTTGTATGTAGCATTTATGGATCTGGAGAAGGCATATGATAGAGTTGATAGAGATGCTCTCTGGAAGGTATTAAGAATATATGGTGTGGGAGGCAAGTTGTTAGAAGAAGTGAAAAGTTTTTATCGAAGATGTAAGGCATGTAAGGCATCTGTTTCCTTGCACTACCTCACTATTTCATATTTGGCAATTGGCGACGGAATGGATGAAGGCACCAAGTATGAATATGTTGCCTATATATATATGTGTATATATCTATGTGTGTATAGGTATGTATACTTTGAAATGTATGTGCATGTATATATGCATGTGTGGGCGTTTATGTATATGCATGTGTATGTGTTGGGTTGGGCCATTCCCCGTCTGTTTCCTTGCACTACATCTCTAACATTTCCGATGTTTATTAAGGATAATAAATTGATAAATATGCTTTACCTAGAACTAGTTGTACTTTTGATGGTATTCCCAAACTAACTGTCACAATTTTTTCAGAAGCAATTAAAAGTTGTCACCAACAACAAAACTATTAAAGAAATGCGGAACAAAAATAAGGGGATTAAAAAACAGCTGCAAGGTAATTCATGCGAAATATACAACACCTCTAAAAAGTGGATAGGAAATGCTTCAAGGTATGTGCCGTTATCATAATGTTTTAGATTTTTTTTTTTAGGGTTCTGGTAAATTGTTCAAAAGTACAAAAAAAAATTACAGCAAAAAAGTTTTGTTTTAGGTACCCAATACCAGAGCCCTAAAGCCTCCACATTTCTTTGTAACATTTTTGCTTTGACTTTTGTAGGTACATTGTAAAGTTGGTTATGCAGAATTTATATGAATGTAGTTTGGATTACCCACACTAAGTATGTTGAAAGATAAAGCTGGGATGACGAGGACAGAGGAAAAATTATTTTTTGATGGGATGAGTCTTATGGAATATGAATTTTATAATGAGAAGAGATTCTGTCATTGGGAGGGAAGATTAGGGAGAACATGGAAGGTCAGACAATTTGGCAAATAATGCATTAGTAATCATAGTCAAGGAACTAATTAAAAAGTGGAAACGTATCGTTATTTTCTTTTATGATGGAGTTGTGTATAATGATTTTTTAAAAGCACTGCTTCAAACTGCAGTAATGTAAAGTACAGGAAACTGGATTTTGTGTCATATTTACTGTATGTAATGAGGATTCAGTTCATAGATCAGTTTTTAGTGTACGGCATGGGCCTGCATAACTTGTCCTATCAAAACAGACCTTTTATCAGTCATCATATTTAATACATTAAAATTTTGATAAAAAGTATGAAAAATAAAGTAAGTTGTATAAAATGAAGAAATCTAAAGAGGAGGGAGTAATGAGAAAAGTGAGTATCATGTCTTTTAAAGAAAGTTGATTGGAATAAGTTGAAAAAGCTAATTCTAACCAGACTGAAAAAAAGCAAAGAATTTATTTACTGTGTTGCATCTTTTGCATCAAAACATAGAGCAGGAACAGTTAATAAGAAAGACAAAAACTAAAATCAAATTTTGGCTTCTTTATCCACATCTTAAAGGGTAAAAACCTAGAGGCTGGAAAGATATATCACATCCCTGGGGATAGGGGAGAAAGAATACTTCCCACGCATTCCTCACGTGTCATAAAAGGCAATTAAAGGGGAGAGGAGCAGGGAGCTAGAAACCCTCCCCTCCTTGTATTTTAACTTTCCAAAGGGGAAACAGAAGAAGGAGTCACGTGGGGAGTGTTCATCCTCCTCGAAGGCTCAGATTGGGGTGTCTAAATGTGTGTGGATGTAACCAAGATGAGAAAAAAGGAGAGATAGGTAGTAGTTTGAGGAAAGGAACCTGGATGTTTTGGCTCTAAGTGAAACAAAGCTTAAAGGTAAAGGGTAAGAGTGGTTTGGGAATGTCTTGGGAGTAAAGTCAGGGGTTAGTGAGAGGATAAGAGCAAGGGAAGGAGTAACACTACTCCAGAAACAGGAGTGGTGGGAGTATGTGATAGAGTGTAAGAAAGTAAACTCGAGATTGATATGGGTAAAACTGAAAGTGGATGGAGTCAGATGGGTGATTATTGGTGCATATGCACCTGGGCACGAGAGGAAAGATCATGAGAGGAAAGTGTTTTGGAAGCAGCCGAGTGAGCGTGTTGGCAGTTTTGATGCATGAGACCAGGTTATAGTGATGGGTGATTTGAATGCAAAGGTGAGTAATGTGGAAGTTGAGGGAATAATTGGTGTACATGGTGTGTTCAGTGTTGTAAATGGAAATGGTGAAGAGCTTGTAGATTTATGTGCTGGAAAAGAACTGGTGATAGAGAATACCTGGTTTAAAAAGAGAGATATACATAAGTATATGTATGTAAGTAGGAGAGATGACCAGAGAGCATTATTGGATTACGTAGTAATTGATAGGCGCACGAAAGAGAGACTTTTGGATGTTAATGTGCTGAGAGGTGCAACTGGAGGGATGTCTGATCATTATCTTGTGGAGGAGAAGGTGAAGATATGTAGAGGTTTTCAGAAAAGAATAGAGAATGTTGGGGTGAAGAGTGTGGTGAGAGTAAGTGAGTTTGGGAAGGAGACTTGTGTGAGGAAGTACCAGGAGAGACTGAGTACAGAATGGAAAAAGGTGAGAACAAAGGACATAAGGGGAGTCGGGGAGGAATGGGATGTATTTAGGGAAGTAGTGATGGCTTGCGCAAAAGATGCTTGTGGCATGATAAGTGTGGTAGGTGGGCAGATTGGAAAGGGTAGTGAGTGGTGGGATGAAGAAGTAAGATTATTATTGAAAGAGAAGAGAGAGGCATTTGGATGATTTTTGCAGGGAAATAATGCAAATGAGTGGGAGATGTATAAAAAAAAGAGGCAGGAGGTCAAGAGAAAGGTGTAAGAGGTGAAAAATAGGGCGAACAAGAGTTGGGATGAGAGAGTATCATTAAATTTTAGGGAGAATAAAAAGATGTTTTGGAAGGAGGTAAGTAAAGACAAGGGAACAAATAAGTAAAGAGGTAAGGAGGTAAGTAAAGACAAGGGAACAAATAGGAACATCAGTGAAGGGGGCTAATGGGGAGGTGATAACAAGTAGTGGTGATGTGAGAAGGAGATGGAGTAAGTATTTTGAAGGTTTCTTGAATGTGTTTGATGATGGAGTGGCAGATATAGGGTGTTTTGGTTGAGGTGGTGTGCAAAGTGAGAGGGTTAGTGAAAATGATTTGGTGAATAGAGAAGAGGTAGTAAAAGCTTTGCAGAAGATGAAAGCTGGCAAGGCAGTGGGTTTGGATGGTATTGCAGTGGAATTTATCAAAAAGGGGTGACTGTATTGTTGACTGGTTGGTAAGGTTATTTAATGTATGTATGACTCATGGTGAGGTGCCTGAGGATTGGCGGAATGCTTGCATAGTGCCATTGTACAAAGGCAAAGGGGATAAGAGTGAGTGCTCAAATTACAGAGGTATAAGTTTGTTGAGTATTCCTGGTAAATTATATGGAAGGGTATTGATTGAGAGGGTGAAGACATGTACAGAGCACCAGATTGGGAAAGAGCAGTGTGGTTCCAGAAGTAGTAGAGGTAGAGGATGTGTGGATCAGGTGTTTGCTTTGAAGAATTTATGTCAGAAATACTTGAAAAGCAAATGGATTTGTATGAAGCATTTATGGATTGGAGAAGAATATGATAGAGTTGATAGAGATGCTCTGTGGAAGGTATTAAGAATATATGGTGTGGGAGGCAAGTTGTTAGAAGCAGTGAAAAGTTTTTATCGATGATGTAAGGCATGTGTACGAGTAGGAAGAGAGGAAAGTGATTAGTTCTCAGTGAATGTTGGTTTACAGCAGGGGTGTGTGATGTCTCCAAGGTTCTTTAATTTGTTTATGGATGGGGTTGTTAGGGAGGTGAATGCAAGAGTTTTGGAAAGAGGGGTAAGTATGCAGTCTGTTGGGGATGAGAGAGCTTGGGAAGTGAGTCAGTTGTTGTTCGCTGATGATACAGCGCTAGTGGCTGATTCAGGCAAGGAACTGCAGAAGCTGGTGACTGAGTTTGGTAAGGTGTGTGAAAGAAGAAAGCTGAGAGTAAATGTGAATAAGAGCAAGGTTATCAGGTACAGTAGGGTTGAGGGACAAGTCAATTGGGAGCCAAGTTTGAATGGAGAGAAACTGGAGGAAGTGAAGTGTTTTAGATATCTGGTAGTGGATTTGGCAGCCGATGGAAGCATGGAAGCGGAAGTGAGTCACAGGGTGGGGGAGGGGGCGAAAGTTCTGGGAGCCTTGAAAAATGTGTGGAAGTAGAGAATGTTATCTTGGAAAGCAAAAATGGGTATTGAAGGAATAGTGGTTCTAACAATGGTATATGGTTGCGAGGCATGGGCTATTGATAGAGTTGTGCAGGGAAGGGTGGATATGCTGAAAATGAGATGTTTCAGGACAATATGTGGTGTGAGATGGTTTAAGTAATGAAAGGGTAAGAGAGATTTGTGGTAATGAAGAGTGTGGTTGAGTGACCAGAAGAGGGTGTTCTGAAATGGTTTGGTCACATGGAGAGAATGAGTGAGGAATGTGATTGACTAAGAGGATTCATGTGTCAGAGGTGGAGGGAAGAAGGAGAAGTTGGAGACCAGATTGGAGGTGGAAAGATGGAGTGAAAAAGATTTTGAGTGATCGGGGTCTGAACAAGCAGGAGGGTGAAAGGTGTGCAAGGAATAGAGTGAGTTGGAACAATGTGGTATACCAGGTTCGATGTGCTGTCGCTGGATTGAACCAGGGCATGTGAAGCATCTGGGGTAAACCATGGAAAGTTTAGTGAGGCCTGGATGAGGAAAGGAAGCTGTGGTTTTGGTGCATTATAAATAACAGCTAGAGACTGAGTGTGAGCAACTGTGGCCTTTGTTGTCTTTTCCCAGTGTTACCTTGCGCACATGCGGGGGGAGGAGGGTGCCATTTCATGTGTGGCGGGGTGGCGACGGGAATGAATAAGGGCAGACAGTATGAATTATGTACATGTGTATATATGCATGTGTTTGTGTGTATATATATGTATACGTTGAGATGTATAGGTATGTATATTTGCATGTGCGGACGTGTATGTATATACATGTGTGTGTGGGTGGGTTGGGCCATTCTTTCATCTATTTCCTTGCGCTACTCTGCTAACGCAGGAGACAGCGACAAAGTATAGAAAAAATTTTTATCAAAATTTTAATGTATTAAATATGATCGGGGCCTGAACATGCAGGAGGGTGAAAGGCGTGCAAGGAATAGAGTGAATTGGAACAATATGGTATACTGGGGTCGACGTGCTGTCAATGGATTGAACCAGGGCATGTGAATCATCTGGGGTAAACCATGGAAAGTTCTGTGGGGCCTGGATGTGGAAAGGGAGCTGTGGTTTTGGTGCATTATTACATGACAGCTAGAGACTGAGTGTGAACGAATGGGGCCTTTGTTGTCTTCCTAGCACTACCTCACATACATGAGGGGGAGGGGGTTGTTATTTCATGTGTGGCGGTGTGGTGATGGGAAATGAATAAGGGCAGACAGTATGAATTATGTACATGTGTATATATGTATATGTCTGTGTGTGTATATATATGTATACGTTAAAATGTATAGGTATGTATATTTGCGTTCGTGGACGTGTATGTATATACATGTGTATGTGGGTGGGTTGGGCTATTCTTTCCTCTGTTTCCTTGCACTATCTTGCTAACGTGGGAGACAGCGACAAAGCAAACTAAATAAATAAATAAATTATAAATAAATGTGATGCCTGATAAAAATGGTTAAAGTAAAGACTAATAAGAATAGATTTTTTATTTGGTGTTGGGGGGGGGGAGAGAGAGAGAGAGAAGTAAAAGAGAATTTGTCTGTTTTGAGAAGAAAAGAAAATAATATAATCTCCTTGCATTCCTCACATGTCGTAAAAGGCGACTAAAGGGGACGGGAGCGGAGGGCTGGAAACCCTCCCTTCCTTGTATTTGAACTTTCGAAAAGGGGAAACAGAAGGAGTCAAGCAGGGAGTGCTCATCCTCCTCAAAGGCTCAGATTGGGGTGTCTAAATATTTGTGGATGTAACCAAGATGAGAAAAAAGGAGAGATAGGTAGTATGTTTGAGGAAAGGAACCTGGATGTTTTGGCTCTGAGTGAAACGAAGCTCAAGGGTAAAGGGGAAGAGTGGTTTCGGAATGTCTTGGGAGTAAAGTCGGGGGTTAGTGAGAGGACAAGAGCAAGGGAAGGAGTAGCACTACTCCTGAAACAGGAGTGGTGGGAGTATGTGATAGAATGTAAGAAAGTAAATTCTCGACTAATATGGGTAAAACTGAAAGTTGATGGAGAGAGGTGGGTGATTATTGGTGCATATGCACCTGGGCATGAGAAGAAAGATCATGAGAGGCAAGTGTTTTGGGAGCAGCTGAATGAGTGTGTTAGTGGTTTTGATGCACGAGACCGGGTTATAGTGATGGGTGATTTGAATGCAAAGGTGAGTGATGTGGCAGTTGAGGGAATAATTGGTATACATGGGGTGTTCAGTGTTGTAAATGGAAATGGTGAAGAGCTTGTAGATTTATGTGCTGAAAAAGGACTGATGATTGGGAATACCTGGTTTAAAAAGCGAGATATACATAAGTACACTTATGTAAGTAGGAGAGATGGCCAGAGAGCGTTATTGGATTACGTGTTAATTGACAGGCGTGCGAAAGAGAGACTTTTGGATGTTAATGTGCTGAGAGGTGCAACTGGAGGGATGTCTGATCATTATCTTGTGGAGGCTAAGGTGAAGATTTGTATGGGTTTTCAGAAAAGAAGAGTGAATGTTGGGGTGAAGAAGGTGGTGAGAGTAAGTGAGCTTGGGAAGGAGACCTGTGTGAGGAAGTACCAGGAGAGACTGTGTACAGAATGGAAAAAGGTGAGAACAATGGAAGTAAGGGGAGTGGGGGAGGAATGGGATGTATTTAGGGAGTCAGTGATGGATTGCGCAAAAGATGCTTGTGGCATGAGAAGAGTGGGAGGTGGGTTGATTAGAAAGGGTAGTGAGTGGTGGGATGAAGAAGTAAGAGTATTAGTGAAAGAGAAGAGAGAGGCATTTGGACGATTTTTGCAGGGAAAAAATGCAATTGAGTGGGAGATGTATAAAAGAAAGAGACAGGAGGTCAAGAGAAAGGTGCAAGAGGTGAAAAAAAGGGCAAATGAGAGTTGGGGTGAGAGAGTGTCATTAAATTTTAGGGAGAATAAAAAGATGTTCTGGAAGGAGGTAAATAAAGTGCGTAAGACAAGGGAGCAAATGGGAACTTTAGTGAAGGGCGCAAATGGGGAGGTGATAACAAGTAGTGGTGATGTGGGAAGGAGATGGAGTGAGTATTTTGAAGGTTTGTTGAATGTGTCTGATGATAGAGTGGCAGATATAGGGTGTTTTGGTCGAGGTGGTGTGCAAAGTGAGAGGGTTAGGGAAAACGATTTGGTAAACAGAGAAGAGGTAGTGAAAGCTTTGCGGAAGATGAAAGCCGGCAAGGCAGCAGGCTTGGATGGTATTGCAGTGGAATTTATTAAAAAAGGGGGTGACTGTATTGTTGACTGGTTGGTAAGGTTATTTAATGTATGTATGACTCATGGTGAGGTGCCTGAGGATTGGAGGAATGCGTGCATAGTGCCATTGTACAAAGGAAAAGGGGATAAGAGTGAGTGCTCAAATTACAGAGGTATAAGTTTGTTGAGTATTCCTGGTAAATTGTATGGGAGGGTATTGATTGAGAGGGTGAAGGCATGTACAGAGCATCAGATTGGGGAAGAGCAGTGTGGTTTCAGAAGTGGTAGAGGATGTGTGGATCAGGTGTTTGCTTTGAAGAATGTATGTGAGAAATACTTAGAAAAGCAAATGGATTTGTATGTAGCATTTATGGATCTGGAGAAGGCATATGATAGAGTTGATAGAGATGCTCTGTGGAAGGTATTAAGAATATATGGTGTGGGAGGCAAGTTGTTAGAAGCAGTGAAAAGTTTTTATCGAGGTTGTAAGGCATGTGTACGTGTAGGAAGAGAGGAAAGTGATTGGTTCTCAGTGAATGTAGGTTTGCGGCAGGGGTGTGTGATGTCTCCATGGTTGTTTAATTTGTTTATGGATGGGGTTGTTAGGGAGGTAAAGGCAAGAGTTTTGGAAAGAGGGGCAAGTATGAAGTCTGTTGGGGATGAGAGAGCTTGGGAAATGAGTCAGTTGTTGTTCGCTGATGATACAGCGCTGGTGGCTGATTCATGTGAGAAACTGCAGAAGCTGGTGACGGAGTTTGGTAAAGTGTGTGGAAGAAGAAAGTTAAGAGTAAATGTGAATAAGAGCAAGGTCATTAGGTACAGTAGGGTTGAGGGTCAAGTAAATTGGGAGGTGAGTTTGAATGGAGAAAAACTGGAGGAAGTGAAGTGTTTTAGATATCTGGGAGTGGATCTGGCAGCGGATGGAACCATGGAAGCAGAATTGGACCATAGGGTGGGGGAGGGGGCGAAAATTCTGGGAGCCTTGAAGAATGTGTGGAAGTTGAGAACATTATCTCGGAAAGCAAAAATGGGTATGTTTGAAGGAATAGTGGTTCCAACAATGTTGTATGGTTGCGAGGCGTGGGCTATGGATAGAGTTGTGCGCATGAGGATGGATGTGCTGGAAATGAGATGTCTGAGGACAATGTGTGGTGTGAGGTGGTTTGATCGAGTAAGTAACGTAAGGGTGAGAGAGATGTGTGGAAATAAAAAGAGCGTGGTTGAGAGAGCAGAAGAGGGTGTTTTGAAATGGTTTGGGCACATGGAGAGAATGAGTGAGGAAAGGTTGACCAAGAAGATATATGTGTCGGAGGTGGAGGGAACGAGGAGAAGAGGGAGACCAAATTGGAGGTGGAAAGATGGAGTGAAAAAGATTTTGTGTGATCGGGGCCTGAACTTGCAGGAGGGTGAAAGGAGGGCAAGGAATAGAGTGAATTGGAGCAATGTGGTATACCGGGGTTGACGTGCTGTCAGTGGATTGAATCAAGACATGTGAAGCGTCTGGGGTAAACCATGGAAAGCTGTGTAGGTATGTATATGTGCGTGTGTGGACGTATGTATATACATGTGTATGGGGGGGGGTTGGGCCATTTCTTTCGTCTGTTTCCTTGCGCTACCTCGCAAACGCGGGAGACAGCGACAAAGTAAAAAAAAGAAAAAAAAAAAAAGTTTGTTGAGTATTCCTGGTAAATTGTATGGGAGGGTATTGATTGAGAGGATGAAGGCATGTACAGAGCATCAGATTGGGGAACAGCAGTGTGGTTTCAGAAGTGCTAGAGGATGTGTGGATCAGGTGTTTGCTTTGAAGAATGTATGTGAGAACTCTTAGAAAAGCAAATGTATTTGTATGTAGCATTTATAGATCTGGAGAAGGCATATAATAGAGTTGATAGAGATGCTCTGTGGAAGGTATTAAGAATATATGATGTGGGAGGCAAGTTGCTAGAAGCAGTGAAAAGTTTTTATCGAGGATGTAAGGAATGTGTACGTGTAGAAAGAGAGGAAAGTGATTGGTTCTCAGTGAATATAGGTTTGTGGCAAGGGTGTGTGATGTCTCCATGGTTGTTTAATTTGTTTATGGATGGGGTTGTTAGGGAGGTAAATGCAAGAGTTTTGGAAAGGGGCAAGTATGCAGTCTGTTGTAGATGAGAGAGCTTGGGAGGTGAGTCAGTTGTTGTTTGCTGATGATACAGTGCTGGTGGCTGATTCGGGTGAGAAACTGCAGAAGCTGGCGACTGAGTTTCGTAAAGTGTGTGAAAGAAGAAAGCTGAGAGTAAATGTGAATAAGAGCAAGGTTATTAGGTACAGTAGGGTTGAGGGACAAGTCAATTGGGAGGTAAGTTTGAATGCAGAAAAACTGGAGGAAGTTAAGTGTTTTAGATATCTGGGAGTGGATTTGGCAGCGGATGGAACCATGGAAGCAGAAGTGAATCATAGGGTGGGGGAGGGGGGCAAAAGTTCTGGGAGCATTGAAGAGTGTGTGGAAGTCGAGGACATTATCTCGGAAATCAAAAATGGGTATGTTTGAAGGAATAGTGGTTCCAACAATGTTATATGATTGCGAAGCGTGGGCTGTGGATAGAGTTGTGCACAGGAGGGTGGATATACTGGAAATGAGATGTTTGAGGACATGTGGTGTGAGGTGATTTGATCGAGTAAGTAATAATAGGGTAAGAGAGATGTGTGGTAATAAAAAGAGTGTGGTTGAGAGAGCAGAAGAGGGTGTTTTGAAATGGTTTGGTCACATGGAGAGAATGAGTGAGGAAAGATTGACCAAGAGGATATATGTGTCAGAGGTGGAGGGAACGAGGAGAAGTGGGAGACCAAATTGGAGGTGGAAAGATGGAGTGAAAAAGATTTTGAGTGATCGGGGCCTGAACATGCAGGAGGGTGAAAGGCGAGCAAGGAATAGAGTGAATTGGAACGATGTGGTATACCGGGGTCGACGTGCTGTCAATGGATTGAACCAGGGCATGTGAAGCGTTTCGGGTAAACCATGGAAAGTTCTGTGGGGCTTGGATGTGGAAAGGGAGCTGTGGTTTCGGTGCATTATTACATGACAGCTAGAGACTGAGTGTGAACGAATGGGGCCTTTGTTGTCTTCCTAGTGCTACCTCGCGCACATGAGGGGGGAGGGGTTGTCATTTTATGTGTGGCAGGGTGGCAATGGGAATGAATAAATGCAGACTATGAATTATGTACATGTGTATATATGTATATGTCTGTGTGTGTATATATATGTATACATTGAGATGTATAGGTATGTAAATTTGCATGTATGGACGTGTATGTATATACATGTATATGTGGGTGGGTTGGGCCATTCTTTCATCTGTTTCCTTGCGCTACCTCGCTAACGCGGGAGACAGCGACAAAGCAAAATAATATTTATTTATTAATTATTTATTTATTTTGCTTTGTCGCTGTCTCCCGCGTTTGCGAGGTAGCGCAAGGAAACAGACGAAAGAAATGGCCCAACCCACCCCCATACACATGTATATACATACACGTCCACACAAGCAAATATACATACCTATACATCTCAATGTACACATATATATACACACACAGACATATACATATATACACATGTACATAATTCATACTGCCTGCCTTTATTTATTCCCATCGCCACCTTGCCACACATGGAATACCATCCCCCTCCCCCGTCATGTGTGCGAGGTAGTGCTAGGAAAAGACAACAAAGGCCCCATTCGTTCACACTCAGTCTCTAGGTGTCATGTAATAATGCCCGAAACCACAGCTCCCTTTCCACATCCAGACCCCACAGAACTTTCCATTGTTTACCCCAGACACTTCACATGCCCTGATTCAATCGATTGACAGCACATCGACCCTGGTATACCACATCGATCCAATTCACTCTATTCCTTGCCCGCCTTTCACCCTCCTGCATGTTCAGGCCCCGATCACTCAAAATCTTTTTCACTCCATTTATCCACCTCCAATTTGGTCTCCCACTTCTCCTCGTTCCCTCCACCTCCGACACATATATCCTCTTGGTCAATCTTTCCTCACTCATTCTCTCCATGTGCCCAAACCATTTCAAAACACCCTCTTCTGCTCTCTCAACCATGCTCTTTTTATTTCCACATATCTCTCTTACTCTTACATTACTTACTCGATCAAACCACCTCACACCACACATTGTCCTCAAACATCTCATTTCCAGCACATCCACCCTCCTGCGCACAACTCTATCCATAGTCCACGCCTCGCAACCATACAACATTGTTGGAACCACTATTCCTTCAAACATACCCATTTTTGCTTTCAGAGATAATGTTCTTGACTTCCACACATTCTTCAAGGCTCCCAAGATTTTCACCCCCTCCCCCACCCTATGATTCACTTCCGCTTCCATGGTTCTATCCGCTGCCAAATCCACTCCCAGATATCTAAAACACTTTACTTCCTCCAGTTTTTCTCCATTCAAACTTACCTCCCAGTTGACTTGACCCTCAACCCTACTGTACCTATTAACCTTAATCTTATTCACATTTACTCTTAACTTTCTTCTTTCACACACTTTACCAAACTCAGTCACCAGCTTCTGCAGTTTCACACATGAATCTGCCACCAGCGCTGTATCATCAGCAAACAACAACTGACTCACTTCCCAAGCTCTCTCATCCCCAACAGACTGCATACTTGCCCCTCTTTCCAAAACTCTTGCATTCACCTCCCTAACAACCCCATCCATAAACAAATTAAACAACCATGGAGACATCACACACCCCTGCCGCAAACCTACATTCACGGAGAACCAATCACGTTCCTCTCTTCCTACACGTACACATGCCTTACATCCTCGATAAAAACTTTTCACTGCTTCTAACAACTTGCCTCCCACACCATATATTCTTAGTACCTTCCACAGAGCATCTCTTTCAACTCTATCATATGCCTTCTCCAGATCCATAAATGCTACATACAAATCCAATTGCTTTTCTAAGTATTTCTCACATACATTCTTTAAAGCAAACACCTGATCCACACATCCTCTAGCACTTCTGAAACCACACTGCTCTTCCCCAATCTGATGCTCTGTACATGCCTTCACCCTCTCAATCAATACCCTCCCATATAATTTCCCTGGAATACTCAACAAACTTATACCTCTGTAATTTGAGCACTCACTCTTATCCCCTTTGCCTTTGTACAATGGCACTATGCAAGCATTCCACCAATCCTCAGGCACCTCACCATGAATCATACATACATTAAATAACCTTACCAACCAGTCAACAATACAGTCACCCCCTTTTTTAATAAATTCCACTGCAATACCATCCAAACCTGCTGCCTTGCCTTTGCCTTTAAGTTGATTTCAGTTGACTTAAGTTGATTTTAAGTTGACTTAAGTTGATTCTGAATTGATTTCTGGATTTAATACTGAATATAGGGGAGGTGGATTTACTTGAATTTTTATGTCAGGATATAGGAGAATTTTGTTTATAAGAATGCTTTTTAGGATTATCTTAGAGATAATCTTATAAGTTTCCTTTTTATATCATGTTAGTGGGTATAGCTTTTGTTTTTATTTGAGTCAGTGGAACGTTACCTTGTTTTCATTATGATAAACTTATGAATTTGGCTTAAAAGAGTTTCCTTCCACTTCTGTTAGATTGTCTATTTTCTTATGGGATTTAAATGTGTTATTGTTTGTTTTTGATTTGATTAGTGATATTTATTTATTTCATTTATTCATTTTACTTTGTCGCTCTCTCCTGCGTTAGCGAGGTAGTGCAAGGATACGGATGAAAGAATGGCCCAACCCACCCACATACACATGTATATACATACACGTTCACACGCGCAAATATACATACCTATACATCTCAACGTATACATATATATACACACACAGACATATACATATATACACATGTACATAATTCATACTGTCTGCCTTTATTCATTCCCATTGTCACCCCGCCACACAATATAACAACCCCCTCCCCCCACATGTGCGCGAGGTAGTGCTAGGAAAAGACAACAAAGGCCACATTCGTTCACACTCAGTCTCTAGGTGTTATGTATAATGCACCAAAACCACAACTCCCCTTCCACATCCAGGCTCCACAGAACTTTCCATGGTTTACCCCAAACGCTTCACATGCCCTGGTTCAATCCAGTGACAGCACATCAAACCCAGTATACCACTTTGTTCCAATTCACTCTATTCCTTGCATGCCTTTCTCCCTCCTGCATGTTCAGGCCCCAATCACTCAAAATCTTTTTCACACCATCTTTCCACCTCCAGTTTGGTCTCCCACTTCTCCTTGTTCCCTCCACCTCTGACCCATATATCCTCTTGGTCAATCTTTCCTCACAGATTCTCTCCATGTGACCAAACCATTTCAAAACACCCTCTTCTGCTCTCTCAACCACAATCTTTTTATTACCTCACATCTCTCTTACCCTTTCATTACTTGCTCGAGCAGACCAACTCACACCACATATTGTCCTCAAACATCTCATTTCCAGCACATCCACCCTCCTCCGCACAACTCTATCTACAGCCCATGCCTCGCAACCATATAACATTGTTGGATAACATTGTTGGAACCACTGTTCCTTCAAACATACCCATTTTTGCTTTCTGAGATAATGTTCTCAACTTCCACACATTCTTCAACACTCCCACACCTTTTGCCCCCTCCCCCACCTTGCTTCCTTGGTACGATCCACTGCCAAATCCACTTCCAGATAGCTAAAACACTTCACTTCCTCCTGTTTTTCTCCATTCAAACTTTCCTCCCAAGTGACTTGTCCCTCAGCCCTATTGTACCTAATAACCTTGCTCTTATTCACATTTACTCTCAGCTTTCTTTTTTCACACACTTTACCAAACTCAGTCACTAGCTTCTGCAGTTTCTCACCCGAGTCATCCACCAACGCTGTATCATCAGCGAACAACAGCTGACTCACTTCCCAAGCTCTCTGATGCACAACAGACTGCATACTTGCCCCTCTTTCCAAAACTCTTCCATTAACCTCCCTAACAACCCCATCCATAAACAAATTAAACAACCATGGAGACATCACACACCCCTGCCGCAAACCTACATTCACGGAGAACCAATCACGTTCCTCTCTTCCTACACGTACACATGCCTTACATCCTCGATAAAAACTTTTCACTGCTTCTAACAACTTGCCTCCCACACCATATATTCTTAGTACCTTCCACAGAGCATCTCTTTCAACTCTATCATATGCCTTCTCCAGATCCATAAATGCTACATACAAATCCAATTGCTTTTCTAAGTATTTCTCACATACATTCTTTAAAGCAAACACCTGATCCACACATCCTCTAGCACTTCTGAAACCACACTGCTCTTCCCCAATCTGATGCTCTGTACATGCCTTCACCCTCTCAATCAATACCCTCCCATATAATTTCCCTGGAATACTCAACAAACTTATACCTCTGTAATTTGAGCACTCACTCTTATCCCCTTTGCCTTTGTACAATGGCACTATGCAAGCATTCCACCAATCCTCAGGCACCTCACCATGAATCATACATACATTAAATAACCTTACCAACCAGTCAACAATACAGTCACCCCCTTTTTTAATAAATTCCACTGCAATACCATCCAAACCTGCTGCCTTGCCTTTGCCTTTAAGTTGATTTCAGTTGACTTAAGTTGATTTTAAGTTGACTTAAGTTGATTCTGAATTGATTTCTGGATTTAATACTGAATATAGGGGAGGTGGATTTACTTGAATTTTTATGTCAGGATATAGGAGAATTTTGTTTATAAGAATGCTTTTTAGGATTATCTTAGAGATAATCTTATAAGTTTCCTTTTTATATCATGTTAGTGGGTATAGCTTTTGTTTTTATTTGAGTCAGTGGAACGTTACCTTGTTTTCATTATGATAAACTTATGAATTTGGCTTAAAAGAGTTTCCTTCCACTTCTGTTAGATTGTCTATTTTCTTATGGGATTTAAATGTGTTATTGTTTGTTTTTGATTTGATTAGTGATATTTATTTATTTCATTTATTCATTTTACTTTGTCGCTCTCTCCTGCGTTAGCGAGGTAGTGCAAGGATACGGATGAAAGAATGGCCCAACCCACCCACATACACATGTATATACATACACGTTCACACGCGCAAATATACATACCTATACATCTCAACGTATACATATATATACACACACAGACATATACATATATACACATGTACATAATTCATACTGTCTGCCTTTATTCATTCCCATTGTCACCCCGCCACACAATATAACAACCCCCTCCCCCCCACATGTGCGCGAGGTAGCTGCTAGGAAAAGACAACAAAGGCCACATTCGTTCACACTCAGTCTCTAGGTGTTATGTATAATGCACCAAAACCACAGCTCCCCTTCCACATCCAGGCTCCACAGAACTTTCCATGGTTTACCCCAAACGCTTCACATGCCCTGGTTCAATCCATTGACAGCACATCAAACCCAGTATACCACTTTGTTCCAATTCACTCTATTCCTTGCATGCCTTTCTCCCTCCTGCATGTTCAGGCCCCAATCACTCAAAATCTTTTTCACACCATCTTTCCACCTCCAATTTGGTCTCCCACTTCTCCTTGTTCCCTCCACCTCTGACCCATATATCCTCTTGGTCAATCTTTCCTCACAGATTCTCTCCATGTGACCAAACCATTTCAAAACACCGTCTTCTGCTCTCTCAACCACAATCTTTTTATTACCTCACATCTCTCTTACCCTTTCATTACTTGCTCGATCAGACCAACTCACACCACATATTGTCCTCAAACATCTCATTTCCAGCACATCCACCCTCCTCCGCACAACTCTATCTACAGCCCATGCCTCGAAACCATATAACATTGTTGGATAACATTGTTGGAACCACTATTCCTTCAAACATACCCATTTTTGCTTTCTGAGATAATGTTCTCAACTTCCACACATTCTTCAACACTCCCACACCTTTTGCCCCCTCCCCACCCTATGATTCACTTCTGCTTCCTTGGTTCGATCCGCTGCCAAATCCACTTCCAGATAGCTAAAACACTTCACTTCCTCCAGTTTTTCTCCATTCAAACTTACCTCCCAATTGACTTGTCCCTCAGCCCTACTGTACCTAATAACCTTGCTCTTATTCACATTTACTCTCAGCTTTCTTCTTTCACACACTTTACCAAACTCAGTCACTAGCTTCTGCAGTTTCTCACCCGAGTCATCCACCAACGCTGTATCATCAGCGAACAACAACTGACTCACTTCCCAAGCTCTCTGATGCACAACAGACTGCATACTTGCCCCTCTTTCCAAAACTCTTCCATTAACCTCCCTAACAACCCCATCCATAAACAAATTAAACAACCATGGAGACATCACGCACACCTGCCGCAAACCAACATTAACTGAGAACCAATCACTTTCCTCTCTTCCTACACGTACACATGCCTTACATCCTCGATAAAAACTTTTCACTGCATCTAACAACTTGCCTCCCACACCATATATTCTTAATACCTTCCACAGAGCGTCTCTATCAACTCTCTCATATGCCTTTTCCAGAACCATAAATGCTACATACAAATCCATTTGCTTTTCTAAATATGTCTTACATACAATCTTCAAAGCAAACACCTGATCCATACATCCTCTACCACTTCTGAAACCACTGTGCTCTTCCCCAATCTGATGCTCTGTACATGCCTTCACCCTCTCAATCAATACCCTCCCATATAATTTCCCAGGAATACTCAACAGACTTATACGTCTGTAATTTGAGCACTCACTTTTATCCCCTTTACCTTTGTACAATCTCACTATGCAAGCATTAGTAATATAAATAATATATCAGTTAATTGATAGGCACACAAAACAGAGACTTTTGGATGTTAATGTGCTGAGAGGTGCAACTGGAGGGATGTCTGATCATTATCTTGTGGAGGCGAAGGTGAAGATTTGTAGGGGTTTTCAGAAAAGAAGACAGAATGTTGGGAAGAAGAGAGTGGTGAAAGTAAGTGAACTTGGGAAGGAGACTTGTGTGTGGAAGTACCAGGAGAGACTGAGTACAGAATGGAAAAAGGTGAGAACAAAGGAGGTAAGGGGAGTGGGGGAGGAATGGAATGTGTTTAGGGAAGCAGTGATGGCTTGCTCAAAAGATGCTTGTGGCATGAGAAGCATGGGAGGTGGGTTGATTAGAAAGCGTAGTGAGTGCTGGGATGAAGAAGTAACATTATTAGTGAAAGAGAAGAGAGAGGCATTTGGACGATTTTTGCAGGGAAAAAATGCATATGAGTGGGAGATGTATAAAAGAGGCAGGAGGTCAAGGGAAAGGTGCAAGAGGTGAAAAAGGGGGCAAATGAGAGTTGGGGTGAGAGAGTATCATTAAATTTTAGGGAGAATAAAAAGATGTTTTGGAAGGAGGTAAATAAAGTGTGTAAGACATGGGAGCAAATGAGAACTTCAGTGAAGGGGGCTAATGGGGAGGTGATAACAAGTAGTGGTGATGTGAGGAGATGGAGTGAGTATTTTGAAGGTTTGTTGAATGTGTTTGATGATAGAGTGGCAGATATAGGGTGTTATGGTCGAGGTGGTGTGCAAAGTGAGAGGGTTAGGGAAAATGATTTGGTAAACAGAGAAGAGGTGTTAAAAGCTTTACGGATGATGAAAGCTGGCAAGGCAGCAGATTTGGATGGTATTGCAGTGGAATTTATTAAAAAAGGGGGTGACTGTATTGTTAAGGTTATTTAATGTATGTATGATTCATGGTGAGGTGCCTGAGGATTGGCAGAATGCTTGCATAGTGCTATTGTACAAAGGCAAAGGGGATAAGAGTGAGTGCTCAAATTACAGAGGTATAAGTTTGTTGAGTATTGCTGGGAAATTATGTGGGAGGGTATTGATTGAGAGGGTGAAGGCATGTACAGAGCATCAGATTGGGGAAGAGCAGTGTGGTTTCAGAAGTGGTAGAGGATGTGTGGATCAGGTGTTTGCTTTGAAGAATGTATGTGAGAAATACTTAGAAAAGCAAATGGATTTGTATGTAGCATTTATGGACCTGGAGAAGGCATATGATAAGAGTTGAAAGAGATGCTCTGTGGAAGGTATTAAGAATATATGGTGTGGGGGGCAAGTTGTTAGAAGCACTGAAAAGTTTTTATCGAGGATGTAAGGCATATGTACGTGTAGGAAGAGAGGAAAGTGATTGGTTCTCAGTGAATGTAGGTTTGCGGTGGGGGTGTGTGATGTCTCCATGGTTGTTTAATTTGTTTATGGATGGGGTTGTTAGGGAGGTGAATGCAAGAGTTTTGGAGAGAGGGGCAAGTATGCAGTCTGTTGTGGATGAGAGAGCTTGGGAAGTGAGTCAGTTGTTGTTCGCTGATGATACAGCGCTGGTGGCAGATTCATGTGTGAAACTGCAGAAGCTGGTGACTGAGTTTGGTAAAGTGTGTGAAAGAAGAAAGTTAAGAGTAAATGTGAATAAGAGCAAGGTTAATAGGTACAGTAGGGTTGAGGGCCAAGCCAATTGGGAGGTAAGTTTGAATGGAGAAAAACTGGAGGAAGTAAAGTGTTTTAGATATCTGGGAGTGGATCTGGCAGTGGATGGAACCATGGAAGCGGAAGTGAATCATAGGGTGGGGGAGGGGGCGAAAATTCTGGGAGCATTGAAGAATGTTTGGAAGTCGAGAACATTATCTCTGAAAGTAAAAATGGGTATGTTTGAAGGAATAGTGGTTCCAACAATGTTGTATGGTTGCAAGGCGTGGGCTATGGATAGAGTTGTGCGCAGGAGGGTGGATGTGCTGGAAATGAGATGTTTGAGGACAATATGTGGTGTGAGGTGGTTTGATCGAGTAAGTAATGTAAGGGTAAGAGAGATGTGTGGAAATAAAAAGAATAAAAAGAGTGTGGTTGAGAGAGCAGAAGAGGGTGTTTTGAAATGGTTTGGTCACATGGAGAGAATGAGTGAGGAAAGATTGACCAAGAGGATATATGTGTCAGAGGTGGAGGGAACAAGGAGAAGTGGGAGACCAAATTGGAGGTGGAAAGATGGAGTGAAAAAGATTTTGAGTGATCGGGGCCTGAACATGCAGGAGGGTGAAAGGCGTGCAAGGAATAGAGTGAATTGGAACGATGTGGTATACCGGGGTCGACGTGCTGTCAATGGATTGAACCAGGGCATGTGAAGCGTCTGGGGTAAACCATGGAAAGTTCTGTGGGGCCTGAATGTGGAAAGGGAGCTGTGGTTTTGGTGCATTATTACATGACAGCTAGAGACTGAGTGTGAACGAATGGGGCCTTTGTTGTCTTTTCCTAGCGCTACCTCGCACACATGAGGGGGGAGGGGGTTGTTATTCCATGTGTGGCGAGGTGGAGATGGGAATAAATAAAGGCAGACAGTATGAATTATGTACATGTGTATATATGTATATGTCTGTGTGTGTATATATATGTGTACATTGAGATGTATAGGTATGTATATTTGCGTGTGTGGACGTGTATGTATATACATGTGTATGTGGGTTGGTTGGGCCATTCTTTCGTCTGTTTCCTTGCGCTACCTCGCTAACGTGTGAGACAGCGACAAAGGAAAATAAAAAAAATAAATATCAGTAAAGGGCAATTGATGAGAACATTATCTCTTTTTAAGTATTTTCAAGATGCTGGTTTTTCTTAAACTAATTAATCAATCTAGGAGAGAGTCTCATAGATATATGGTAATTGAATTAAGCACAAAATAGGAAAAATATAGAATGGTTCAAATTTGTCCACTTAGAATATTAGGATCTTCCTCAGGTCGTGCCCCAATATAAATTTATTTAAGTAGGACTAAAATTGATACTAAGGATCAAAATAGATATTTTCTTAATGGGTAAAATGCTAGTTTTTGGAATTTTGAACAGTGTGTTTTAGGAAAAATTACAATAATAGGAACTAGTAAAACCAAAGCGATGACTCCCCCGCTTTGTCAGGCATAGATCGTAAAATGGCTTAGGCAAATAGGAAATGTCATTCAGGGTGAATGTGGGCTGGTGTGGATATTGGATATGCTGGAATAAAATTTTCTGGATCGCCTAGAAGATAGGGGTGTAATAGGGTAATTATTACTAAAAGTGTTAATAAAACACCCAATCCAACTAAGTCTTTGAAAGAAAAATAAGGATGAAATGGAGCTTCTTGTTGACTTGAGATGCCTAGCAGGTTTCCTGATCATCTTTGATGTAAGAAAACAATGTGAATACCAGACAGAGCTATAAGTTTGAATGGTAATACGAATTGAAGGGTAAAAAATCGTGTTATAGTGGCATTTCTTACAGAGAATCCTCCTCAAATCCATTGCCATAAATAAATCATTGCCAATGTTGGGAATTGCAGAAAATACATTTGTAATTACGGTAGCTCCTCAAAAAGTCATTTGACCTCAAGGAAGGACATATCCTAAGAAAGCTGTTGCTATTGTTGCAAATAGAATAAACACTCTGATTATTCATACTTCGACGAACAAGAAAGATCCATAATAAATACCTCGTCCAGTATGTATATAATTACAAATTTAGAAAAAGGATGCTCTGTTAGCATGTATTGTATGATGTAGTCATCCATAGTTTATGTCATAACAAATGTGAGCTACATTAGAAAAAGCTAAGTTGATATCTGCTGTGTAGTGTATAGCTAAAAGGATTCCTGTAAGAATTTGAACAGATAGACATAATCCTAAAAGAGAGAAGTTTCAAAATGTTGAAAGTTTCTTGGAATAGGTATATCTACTATGGCTCCATTTATAATTTTAAACAAAGGATGCATTTTTCGGTTCGATGTTGTCATTTATTTTGGTAGACATAAGGCTCCTAGGATTACTGATGTAACTTCAACTACTACAGTAAGTGTAAAAAGTGAATATAGAATTAGGGCAATAGTTATGGAAAGTTTTGTGGGGCCTGGGGAGCTGTGGTTTTGGTGCATTACACATGACAGTTAGAGACTGAGTGTGAACAAATGTGGCTTTTGTTGTCTTTTCCTAGCGCTACCTCGCGCACATGTAGGGGGAGGGGGTTGTTATATCATGTGTGGCAGGGTGGCAACAGGAATGAACAAAGGCAGCAAGTATGAATTATGTACATGTGTATATATGTGTATGTGGTAGATTCGGATGAGAAACTACAGAGGTTGGTGACTGAGTTTAGTAGTGTTTTAAAGAAGAAAACTGAGAGTAAATGTGAATAAGAGCAAGATTATTAGGTTCAGTAGGGTTGAGGGACAAGTAAATAGAGGTAAGCTTGGATGGAGAAAAACTGGAGGAAGTGAAGTGTTTTAGATATCTGGGAGTGGATTTAGCAGTGTATGGAACCATGGAAGTGGAAGTGAGTCACAGGGTGGGGGAGGGGGCTAGGGTTCTGCGAGCATTCAAGAATGTGTGGAAGGCGAAAACATTATCTTAGAGAGCGAAAATGGTTATGTTTGAAGGAATAGTGGTTCCAACAATGTTATAAGGTTGTGAGGCATGGGCTATATAGATAGGGCTGTGCTGAGGAGAGATGTGTGGTAATAAAAAGAGTATGGTTGAGAGAGCAGAAGAGGGTGTATTGAAATGGTTTGGTCATATGGGGAGAATGAGTGAGGAAAGATTGGCAAAGAGGATGTATGTGTCAGAAGTGGAGGAAATGAAGAGAAGTGGGATACCAAATTGGAGGTGGAAGGATGGAGTAAAAAAGATTTTGAGCAATTGGGGCCTGAACATACAAGAGGGTGAAAGGCGTGCAAGTAATAGAGTGAATTAGAACATTGTAGTATACTGGGGTCGACATGCTGTCAATGGATTTAACCAGGGCATGTGAAGTGTCTGGGGTAAACCATGGAAAGTTTTGTGGAGCCTGGATGTGGAAAGGGAGCTGTGGTTTTGGTGCATTATACATGACAGCTAGAGACTGAGTGTGAATGAATGTGGCCATTGTTGTCTTTTACTAGCACTACCTCACACACATGTGGGGGGAGGGGGGTGCCATTTCATGTATGGCGGGGTAGCTTCGGGAAGGGTTGAAGGCAGCATGTATGAATATCTACTTTTGTATATATATGTATATGTCTGTGTATGTATATGTTGAAATGAATAGGTGTATATACGGACATGTGTGGGCATTTAGGTATATAAGTGTGTATATGGTTGGGTTGAGCTATTCTTTCATCTGTTTCCTTGCACTATCTCACTAACACGGGAGACAGTGACAAATTATAATAGGAAAGTAAGAAACATACTACTTCTGTTTATCTATTTAGCTTCAGTAGCTTCAAACATATCTTTTAAAACATCCTTCTTTTATGTTGGACTTATTACTTTCCTTTCATTAATCCTATCAGGGACTTTTATCTTAACAGATACTCTATTTTCATCCCAGCCAATCTCCATACAACACTTTTCAATTACTGAAAAATGCTTCAGATTATTTATCTGAATTAACACTTCATTTACAGTTTTCCAGTTATGAAAATAACTATTTATTTATTAATTTATTTATTATACTTTGTTGCTGTCTCCCTTATTTGCGAGGTAGTGAAAGGAAACAGATGAAAGAATGGCCCACTCCAACCACATACACATGTATATACATATACGTCCACACACGCACATATACATACCTATACATCTCAACCTATACATATATATACACACACAGACATATACATATATACACATGTACATAATTCATTCTGTCTGCCCATATTCATTCCTGTTGCCACCCCGCCACAAATGAAATAACAACCCCCTCCCCCTGCATGTGCATGAGGTAGCACTAGGAAAAGACAACAAAGGCCACATTCGTTCACATTCAGTCTCTAGCTTTCAGTTATAATGCACCAAAACCGCAGCTCCTTTTCCACATCCAGGCCCCACAAGACTTTCCATGGTTTACCCCAGACACTTCACATGCCCTGGTTCAATCCATTGACAGCACGTCGACCCTAGTATACCACATCGTTCCAATTCAGTCTATTCCTTGCACGCCTTTCACCCTCCTGCATCTTCAGGCCCTGATCACTCCAAATCTTCTTCACTCCATCTTTTCACCTCCAATTTGGTCTCCCACTTCTCGTTCCCTCCACCTCTGACACATATATCCTCTTTGTCAATCTTTCCTTACTCATTCATTCCATGTGACCAAACCATTTCAAAACATCCTCTATTGCTCTCTCAACCACTCTTTTTATTACCACACATCTCTCTTACCCTTTCATTACTTACTCGATCAAACCACCTCACACCACATTTTGTCCTCAAACATCTCATTTCCAGCACATTCACCCTACTCCGCAAAACTCTATCTATAGCCCACACCTCGCAACCATATAACATTGTTGGAACCCCTATTCTTTCAGACATACCCATTTTTGCTTTCCAAGATAATGTTCTCGACTTCCACACATTTTTCAGCGCTCCCAGAACTTTTGCCCCCTACCCCACCCTATGATTCACTTCCAATTCCATAGATCCATCCGCTGCCAAATCCACCCCCAGATATCTAAAACCCTTCATTTCCTCCAGTTTTTCTCTGTTCAAATTTACCTCCCAATTGACTTCTCCCTCAACCCTACTGTACCTAATAACCTTGCTCTTATTCACATTTACTCTCAGCTTTCTTCTTTCACACACTTTACCAAACTCAGTTAGTAGCTTCTGCAGTTTCTCACCCAAATCAGCCACCAGTGCTGTATCATCAGCGAACAACAACTGACTCACTTCCCAAGCTCTCTCATGCACAACAGACTGCATACTTGCCCCTCTTTCCAAAACTCTTGCATTCACCTCCCTAACTACTCCATCCATAAACATATTAAACAACCACGGAGACATCACGCATCCTTTTCGCAAACCAACATTCACTGAGAACCAATCACTTTCCTCTCTTCCTACACGTACACCTGCCTTACATCCTCAATAAAAACTTTTCACTGCTGACAGCAACATGCCTCCCACACCAAATGCTCTTAATATCTTCCACAGAGCATCTCTATCAACTCTATCATATGCCTTCTCCAGATCCATAAATGCTATATACAAATCCATTTGTTTTTCTAAGTATTTCTCTCATACATTCTTCAAAGCAAACACCTGATCCACACATCTTCTACCACTTCTGAAAGCACACTGCTTTTCCCTAATCTGATGCTATGTACATGCCTTCACCCTCTCAGTCAATATCCTCCCATATATTTTCCCAGGAATTCTCAACACACTTATAGCTCTGTAATTTGAACACACCTTTATCCCCTTTGCCTTTGTACAATGGCACTATGCATGCATTCTGCCAATCCTCAGGCACTTTACCATAAACCATACATGCATTGAATATCCTCACCAGCCAGTCAGCAGCAACACCTTCCAAACCTGTTGCCTTACCAGGTTTGATCTTCCACAAAGCTTTTACTACCTTTTCTCTGTTTACCAAGTCATTCTCCCCGAGCCTCTCACTTCGCACACCACCTTGACCATAACACCCTATATCTGCCACTCTCTCATCAAACACATTCAGCAAACCTTCAAAGTACTCACTCAATCTCCCTCTCACTTCACCACTGCTTGTTATTACCTCCCCATTTGCCCACTTCACTGATGTTCCCATTTGTTCTCTTGTCTTATGCACTTTATTTACCTCCTTCCAAAACATCTTTTTATTTATATTCATTTATTATACTTTGTTGCTGTCTCCCGCGTCAGCGAGGTAGCGCAAGGAAACAGATGAAAGAATGGCCCAACCCACCCACACACACATGTATATACATACACATCCACACATGCACATATACATACCTATACATCTCAACCTATACATATATATACACACACACACATATACATATATACACATGTACATAATTCATACTGTCTGCCCTTATTCAATCTCGTTGCCACCCCGCCACACATGAAATGACAACCCCCTCCCCTGCATGTGCACGAGGTAGCGCTGGGAAAAAGACAACAAAGGCCACATTCGTTCACACTCAGTCTCTAGCTATCATGTATAATGCACCAAAACCACAGCTCCCTTTCCACATCCATGCCCTACAAAACTTTCCATGGTTTATCCCAGACACTTCACATGCCCTGGTTGAATCCATTGACAGCACGTTGACCCTGGTATACCACATCGTTCCAATTTCCTCTATTCCTTGCACGCCTTTCACCCTCCTGCATGTTCAGGCCCTGATCACTCAGAATTTTCTTCACTTCATCTTTCCACCTCCAATTTGGTCTCCCACTTCTCGTTCCCTCCACCTCTGACACATATATCCTTTTGATCTATCTTTCCTCACTCATTCTCTCCATGTGACCAAACCATTTCAGAACACCCTCTTCTGCTCCCTCAACCACACACTTTTTATTACCACACCTCTTTTACCCTTTCATTACTTACTCGATCAAACCACCTCACACCACATATTGTCCTTAAACATCTCATTTCCAGCACATCCACCATTCTCCACACAACTCTGTCAATAGCCCATGCCTTGCAACCATATAACACTGTTGGAACCACAATTCCTTCAAACATAGCCATTTTTTGCTTTCCAAGATAACGTCCTCGACTTCAACACATTTTTCAATGTTCCCAGAACTTTCGCCCCATCCCCCACCGTATGATTCACTTCCGCTTCCATGGTTTCATCTGCTGCCAAATCCACTCCAGGATATCTAATACACTCCACTTCCACCAGTTTTTCTCCATTCAAGCTTACCTCCCAATTGACTTACCCCTCAACCCTACTGTACCTAACAATCTTGCTCTTTTTCACATTTACTCTCAGCTTTCTTCTTTCACACACTTTACCAAACTCAGTCACCAGCTTCTGCAGTTTCTCACCCGAATCAGCCACCAGCACTGTATCATCAGTGAACAACAACTGACTGACTTCCCAAGATCTCTCATCGACAACAGACTGCATCCTTGCCCCTCTCTCCAAAACTCTTGCATTCACCTCCATAACAACCCCATCCATAAACAAATTAATCACCATGGAGACATCACGCACCCCTTCCGCAAACTAACATTCACTGAGAACCAATCACTTTCCTCTCTTCCTACGCATACACATGCCTTACATCCTAAATAAAAACTTTTCACTGCTTCAAACAACTTGCCTCCCACACCATATATTCTTAATTCCTTCCACAAAGCATCTTTATCAACCTTATCATATGCCTTCTTCAGATCCATAAATGCTACATACAAATCCATTTGCCTTTCTAAGTATTTCTCACATACATTCTTCAAAGCAAACACCTGATCCACACATTCTCTACCACTTCTGAAACCACACTGCTCTTCCCCTATCTGATACTCTGTACATGCCTTCACCCTCTCATTCAATACCCTCCCATACTATTTCCCAGGAATACTCAACAAACTTATTCCTCTGTAATTTGAGCACTCACTTTTATCCCCTTTGCCTTTTTGCAATGGCATTATGCAAGCATTCCACCAATCCTCAGGCACCTTACCATGAGTCATATATACATTGAATAGCCTTACCAACCAGTCAATAATACAGTCACCCCCTTTTTTAATAGATTCCTCTGCAATACCATCCACACCCACTGCCTTGCCGCCTTTCATCTTCCAGAAAGGTTTTACTACCTCTTCTATGTTTACCAAATCATTCTCCCTAAACCTCTCACTTTGCACACCACTTCAACCAAAACACCCTATATCTGCCGCTCTATCATCTAACACATTCAACAAACCTTCAAAATACTCACTCCATCTCCTTCTCACATCACCACTACTTGTTATCACCTCCCCATTTGCGCCCTTCACTGAAGTTCCCATTTGCTCCCTTGTCTTACGCACTTTATTTACCTCCTTCCAGAACATCTTTTTATTCTCCCTAAAATTTAATGATACTCTCTCACCCCAACTCTCATTTGCCCTTTTTTTCACCTCTTGCACCTTTCTCTTGACCTCCTGTCTCTTTCTTTTATACGTCTCCCACTCAACTGCATTTTCTCCCTGCAAAAATCGTCCAAATGCCTCTCTCTTCTCTTTCACTAATACTCTTACTTCTTCATCCCACCACTCACTACCCTTTCTAATCAACCCACCTCCCACTCTTCTCATGCCACAAGCATCTTTTGCTCAATCCATCACTGATTCCCTAAATACATCCCATTCCTCCCCCACTCCCCTTACTTCCATTGTTCTCACCTTTTTCCATTCTGTACTCAGTCTCTCCTGGTACTTCCTCACACAAGTCTCCTTCCCAAGCTCACTGACTTTCACCACCCTCTTCACCCCAACATTCACTCTTTTTTTCTGAAAACCCATACAAATCTTCACCTTAGCCTCCATAAGATAATGATCAGACATCCCTCCAGTTGCACCTCTCAGCACATTAACATCCAAAAGTCTCTCTTTCGCGCGCGCCTGTCAATTAACACGTAATCCAATAACGCTCTCTGGCCATCTCTCCTACTTACATAAGTATACTTATGTATATCTCGCTTTTTAAACCAGGTATTCCCAATCATCAGTCCTTTTTCAGCACATAAATCTACAAGCTCTTCACCATTTCCATTTACAACACTGAACACCCCATGTATACCAATTATTCCCTCAACTGCCACATTACTCACCTTTGCATTCAAATCACCCATCACTATAACCCGGTCTCGTGCATCAAAACCACTAACACACTCATTCAGCTGCTCCCAAAACACTTGCCTCTCATGATCTTTCTTCTCATGCCCAGGTGCATATGCACCAATAATCACCCATCTCTCTCCATCAACTTTCAGTTTTACCCATATTAATCAAGAATTTACTTTCTTACATTCTATCATGTACTCCCACAACTCCTGTTTCAGGAGTATTGCTACTCCTTCCCTTGCTCTTGTCCTCTCACTAACCCCTGACTTTACTCCCAAGACATTCCCAAACCACTCTTCCCCTTCACCCTTGAGCTTCGTTTCACTCAGAGCCAAAACATCCAGGTTCCTTTCCTCAAACATACTACCTATCTCTCCTTTTTTCACATCTTGGTTACATCCACACACATTTAGGCACCCCAATCTGAGCCTTCGAGGAGTATGAGCACTCCCCGCATGACTCCTTCTTCTGTTTCCCATTTTAGAAAGTTGAAAAAAAAATACAAGGAGGGGAGGATTTCTGGCCTCCCGCTCCCGTCCCCTCTAGTCGCTTTCTACGACACGTGAGGAATGCGTGGGAAGTATTCTTTCACCCCTATCCCCAGGGATAATATACATATATATATATACACATACACACACATACACACACACACGCACATATACACACACACATACATATATATACATATGAAAAATGTAAGAAACAATTTAGAAAACTGAAACTTCTAGCTTGAAATGAAAAGAAAAAATGAATGTCACATAATGGTTCAACCTCTGGCTATGGAAAAAGGAAATGTTTAATTTATTTACACAAAAGTCAATAGTAGTTCTCATCAATTTAACCACTGTATCAATAAGCTTCAATGTCTAAGCTACATTTTTTCCAATTTCACTATTTTCTTGTCAAAGCACCATGTATGAAAACTATCACTCCAGTAACACCACTATAAACATTTACTTCCCCTTTAAAAAAGTTCTGGGGAAGTCTGTCTTGATACACTGCGGGACACTATCACCTGACGAGGTTTGTGTTGCAATGGTTTTTGATTCACAAACGTAGTAGCATCACTGGTGGCCAAGGTAGTTCCATTTGCGAAGAGGAGCTTATTATTTTATTATATTTTTATTTCACTTTGTCGCTGTCTCCCGCGTTAGCACAAGGAAACAGATGAAAGAATGGCCCAACCCATTCACAGACACGTATATACAGGCACATCCACACTCACAAATATACATACCTATATATCTCAACGTATGCATATATATACACACACAGACATAAATGTATATACACATGTACATAATTCATACTGTCTGCCTTTATTCATTCCCATTGCCACCCTACCACACATATAATAACAACCCCCTTTTCCCCGCATATGCGTGAAGTAGTGCTAGGAAAAGATGACAAAGGCCACACTTGTTCACACTCAGTCTCTAGCTGTCACGTATAATGCACTGAAACCACAGCTCCCTTTGCACATCCAGGCCCCACACAACTTTCCAGGTTTACCCAAGATGCTTCACATGCCCTGGTTCAATCCAGTGATAGCACGTCGACCCCGGTATACCACATCGTTCCAATTCACTCTATTCCATGCACGCCTTTCACCCTCCTGCATGTTCAGGCCACGATCACTCAGAATCTCTTTCACGCCATCTTTCCACCTCCAGTTTGGTCTCCCACTTCTCCTTGTTCCCTCCACCTCTGACACATATATCCTCTTGCTCAATCTTTCCTCACTCATTCTCTCCATGTGACCAAACCATTTCAAAACACCCTCTTCTGCTCTCTCAACCACACTCTTTATATTACCACATCTCTCTTATCCTATCATTACTTACTAGATCAAACCACCTGACACCACATATTATCCTCAAACATCTCATTTCCAGCACATCCACCCTCCTCCGCACAACTCTATCTATAGCCCACGCCTCGCAACCATATAACATTGTTGGAACCACTATTCCTTTAAAGATACCCATTTTTGCTTTCCAAGATAATGTTCTCGACTTCCACACATCCTTCAACACTCCCAGAACTTTCGCCCCCTCCCCCACCCTATAATTCACTTCCGCTTCCATGGTTCCATCCACTGCCAGATCCACTCCCAGATATCTAAAACACTTCACTTCCTCCAGTTTTTCTCCATTCAAACTTACCTCCCAATTGACTTGTCCCTCAACCCTACTGTACCTAATAACCCTGCTGTTATTCACATTTACTCTCAGCTTTCTTCTTTCACACATTTTATCAAAATCAGTCACCAGCTTCTGCAGTTTCTCACCCGAATCAGCCACCAGTGCTGTATCATCAGCGAACAACAACTGACTCACTTCCCACACCCTCTAATCCACAACAGACTGCATACTTGCCCATTTCCAAAACTCTTGCATTCACCTCTGTAACAACCCCATCCATAAACAAATTGAACAGCCATGGAGACATCACACACCCCTACCACAAACCAACATTCACTGAGAACCAATCACTTTTCTCTCTTCCTACATGTACACATGCTTACATCCTTGATAAAAACTTTTCACTACTTCTAACAACTTGCCTCCCACACCATATATTCTTAATACCTTCCACAGAGCATCTCTATCAACTCTGTCATATGCCTTCTCCAGATCCATAAATGCTACATACGAATCCATTTCTTTTATAAGTATTTCTCTCATACATTCTTCAAAGCAAACACCTGATCTATACATCCTCTACCACTTCTGAATCCACACTGCTCTTCCCCAATCTTATGCTCTGTACATGCCTTCACCCTCTCAATCAATGTACATAATTCATACTGTGTGCCCTTATTCATTCCTGTCGCCACCCCGACACTCGTCAAATGAAAACCCCCTACCCCTGCATATGCGCAAGGTAGCGCTAGGAAAAGACATCAAAGATCACATTCGTTTACATTGAGTCTCTAGCTTTCATGTATAATGCACCGAAACCATAACTTCCTTTCCACATCCAGACATCACAGAACTTTCCAAGGTTTACCCCAGACGCTTCACATGCCCTGGTTCAATCCGTTGACAGCACGTCGACCCCGGTATACCACATTGTTCCAATTCACTCTATTTCTTGCACGCCTTTCACCCTCCTGCATGTTCAGGCCCCGATCACTCAAAATCTTTTTCAATCCATCTTTCCACCTCCAATTTGGTCTCCCACTTCTCCTCGTTCCCTCCCCCTCTGACACATATATCCTCTTTGTCAATCTTTCCTCACTCATTCTCTCCATTTGAACATACCATTTCAAAACACCCTCTTCTGCTCTCTCAACCACACTTTTTATTACCACTCATCTCTCTTACCCTCTTATTACTTACTTGATCAAACCATCTCACACCACATATTGTCCTCAAACATCTCATTTCCAGCACATCCACCCTCCTCCGCCCAACTCTATCTATAGCCCACGCCTCGTAACCTTACAACATTATTGGAAACACTATTTCTTCAAACATACCCATTTCTGTTTTCCAAGATAACGTTCTCAACTTCCACACATTTTTCAATGCTCCCAGAACTTTCGCTTTCTCCCCCACCCTATGATTCACTTCTGCTTCCATGGTTCCATCCGCTGCCAAATCCACTTCCAGATGTTTAAAACACTTCACCTCCTCCAGTTTTTCTCCATTCAAACTTACCTCCCAGTTGCATTTCCCTCAATCCCACTGTACATAATAACCTTGCTTTTATTCACATTTACTCTCAGCTTTCTTCTTTTGTACACTTTACCAAACTCAGTCACCAAAAAACTATTATCCCTTCAAAAAACTAGAAATGAAATATAAGAGAATCAAAAGGATGAGATGAGTCCATCTGACAGAGAAATTAGGAATGTTGGAATGAGAAAAATAATTCCTGCTGATTGTGGATGAAATAGATGAGTGAAAAAGATTCATGAAAAATACATAATAGGTATAAAGAAAGTATCAGGAAATAGTTGAAATATTAATTTTGGGCCTGAACATGCAGGAGGGTGAAAGGCGTGCAAGGAATAGAGTGAATTTGAACCATGTGATATACTGGGGTCGACGTGCTGTCAATGGATTGATCTAGGGCATGTGAAGCGTCTGGGGTAAACCATGGAAAGTTTTGTCGAGCCTGGATGTGGAAAAGGAGCGGTGGTTTCGGTGTATTATACATGACAGCTAGAAACTGAGTGTGAACGAATGTGGCCTTTGTTGTCTCTTCCTAGCAGTACCTAGCACACATGCAAGGGGAGGGGGTTGTTATTTCATGTGTGGCGGGATGGCGACAGGAATGACTGAGGGCAGCAAGTATGAATATGTACATTTGCATATTTATATCAATTTGCTTATTTATCATACTTTGTCGCTGTCTCCTGCATTAGCGGGGTAGCGCAAGGAAACAGACGAAAGAATAGCCCAACCCACCCACATACACATGTATATACATACACGTCCACACTCGCAAATATACATACCTATACATCTCAGCATATACATATATATATATATATATATACACACACAGACATATAGATATACACACATGTACATTATTCATACTGGCTGTCTTTATTCATCCCCATCGCCAACCTGCCACACATGAAATAACAACCCCCTCCCACCACATGTGCACGAGGTAGCGCTAGGAAAAGACAACAAAGGCTACATTCGTTCACACTCAGTCTCTAGGTGTCATGTATAATGCACCGAAACCACAGCTCCCTTTCCGCATCCAGGCCCCACAGAACTTTCCATGATTTACCCCAGATACTTCACATGCCCTGTTTCAATCCATTGACAGCAGATCGACCCCGGTATACCACATCGTTCAAATTCACTTTATTCCTTGCACGCCTTTCACCCTCTGCATGTTCAGGCCACAATCACTCAAAATCTTTTCCACTCCATCTTTCCACCTTCAATTTGGTCTCCCACTTCTCCTCATTCCCTCCACCTCTGACACATATATCCTCTTTGTCAATCTTTCCTCATTATTCTCTCCATGTGACCAAACCATTTCAAAACACCCTCTTCTGCTCTCTCAACCACACTCTTTTTATTACCACTCATCTCTCTTACCATTTCATTACTTAATCAAACCACCTCACACCAAATATTGTCCTCAAACATCTCATTTCCAGCACATCCACCCTCCTCCACACAACTCTATAGCCCACGCCTTGCAACCATATAACATTGTTGGAACCACTATTCCTTCAAACATACCCATTTTTGCTTTGCAAGATAACATCCTTGACTTCCACACATTTTTCAACACTCCCAAAACTTAAGCCCCCTCCCCCATCCTATGATTCACTTTCTCTTCCATGGTTCCATCCACTGTCAAATCCACTCCCAGGTATCTAAAACACTTCACTTCCTCCAGTTTATCTCCCTTCGAACTTACCTCCCAATTGACTTGTCCCTCAACCCTACATTACCTAATTACCTTACTCTTATTCACATTTACTCTCAGCTTTCTTCTTTCACACACTTTACCAAACTCAGTCACCAGTTTCTGCTGTTTCTCATCCGAATCAGCCAGCAGCGCTGTATCATCAGCGAACAACAACTGACTTACTTCCCAAGCTCTCTCATGCACAACAGACTGCATACTTGCCCCTCTTTCCAAAACTCTTGCATTTACCTCCCTAACAACCCCACCCATGAAAAATTAAAGAACCATGGAGCCATCACGCACCCCTGCCACAAACCAGCATGAACTGAGAACCAATCACTTTTCTCTTCCTACACGTACACATGCTTTACATCCTCGATAAAAACTTTTCACTGCATCTAACAACTTTCCTCCCACACCATATATTCTTAATACCTTCCACAGAGCATCTCTATCAACTCTATCATATGCCTTCTCCAGATCTATAAATGCTACAAAGAAATCCATCTGCTTTTCTAAGTATTTCTCACATACAATCGTCAAAGCAAACACCTGATCCACACATCCTCTACCACTTCTGAAACCACACTGCTCTTCCCCAATCTGATGCTCTGTACATGCCTTCACCCTCTCAATCAATACCCTCCCTTATAATTTCCCAAGAATATTCAACAAACTTATACTTCTGTAACTTGAGCACTCACTCTTATCCCCTTTGCCTTTGTACAATAGCACTATGCAAGCATTCCGCCAGTCCTTAGGCACATCACAATGAGTCATACATACATTGGATAACCTTACCAATCAGTCAACAATACAGTTTCCCCCTTTGTTAATAAATTTCGTTGCAATACCATCCAAACCCGCTGCCTTACCGGCTTTCATCTTCCACAAAGCTTTTACTACCTCTTCTCTGTTTATCAAATCATTTTCCCTAACCCTCTCACTTTGCACACCACCTCGACCAAAACACCCTATATTTGCCACTCCATCATCACACACATTCAACAAACCCTCAAAATACTCACTCCATCTCCTTTTCACATCACCATTACTTGTTATCACCTCCCCATTAGCCCCATTCACTGATGTTCCCCTTTGTTTCCTTGTCATACACACTTTATTTACCTCCATGCAAAAATCTTTTTTATTCTCCCTAAAATTTAATGATACTCTCTCACCCCAACTCTCATTTGCCCTCTTTTTCACCTCTTTCACTTTTCTCTTGACCTCCAGCCTCTTTCTTTTATACATTTCCCAGTCATTTGCATTATTTCCCTGCAAAAATCGTCTAACCGCCTCTCTCTTCTCTTTCATTAATAATCTTACTTCTTCATCCCACCACTCACTACCCTTTCTAATCTGCCCACCTCCCACGTTTCTCATGCCACAAGCACCTTTAGCGCATCCCATTCCTCCCCCACTCCCCTTACGCCCTTTGTTCTCACCTTTTTCCATTCTGTATTCAGTCTCTCCTGGTACTTCCTCACACAAGTCTCCTTCTCAAGCTCACTTACTCTCACCACTCTCTCTACCCTAACATTCTCTCTTCTTTTCTGAAAACCTCTACAAATCTTCACCTTTGCCTCCAGAAGATAATGATTAGACATCCCTCCAGTTGTTTATGTCTGTATATTTTTTTTTTTTTTTGCTTTGTCGCTGTCTCCCGTGTTTGCGAGGTAGCGCAGCGCAAGGAAACAGACGAAAGAAATGGCCCAACCCACCCCCATACACATGTATATACATATGTCCACACAGGCAAATATACATACCTACACAGCTTTCCATGGTTTACCCCAGACGCTTCACATGCCCTGATTCAATCCACCGACAGCACGTCAACCCCGGTATACCACATCGATCCAATTCACTCTATTCCTTGCCCTCCTTTCACCCTCCTGCATGTTCAGGCCCCGATCACACAAAATCTTTTTCACTCCATCTTTCCACCTCCAATTTGGTCTCCCACTTCTCCTCGTTCCCTCCACCTCCAACACATATATCCTCTTGGTCAATCTTTCCTCACTCATTCTCTCCATGTGCCCAAACCATTTCAAAACACCCTCTTCTGCTCTCTCAACCACGCTCTTTTTATTTCCACACATCTCTCTTACCCTTACGTTACTTACTCGATCAAACCACCTCACACCACACATTGTCCTCAAACATCTCATTTCCAGCACATCCATCCTCCTGCGCACAACTCTATCCATAGCCCACGCCTCGCAACCATACAACATTGTTGGAACCACTATTCCTTCAAACATACCCATTTTTGCTTTCCGAGATAATGTTCTCGACTTCCACACATTCTTCAAGGCTTCCAGGATTTTCGCCCCCTCCCCCACCCTATGATCCACTTCCGCTTCCATGGTTCCATCCGCTGCCAGATCCACTCCCAGATATCTAAAACACTTTACTTCCTCCAGTCTTTCTCCATTCAAACTTACCTCAAAATTGACTTGACCCTCAACCCTACTGTACCTAATTACCTTGCTCTTATTCACATTTACTCTTAACTTTTTTCTTTCACACACTATACCAAACTCAGTCACCAGCTTCTGCAGTTTCTCACATGAATCAGCCACCAGCGCTGTATCATCAGCGAACAACAACTGACTCACTTCCCAAGCTCTCTCATCCCCAACAGACTTCATACTTGCCCCTCTTTCCAAAACTCTTGCATTCACCTCCCTAACAACCCCATCCATAAACAAATTAAACAACCATGGAGACATCACACACCCCTGCCGCAAATCTACATTCACTGAGAACCAATCACGTTCCTCTCTTCCTACACGTACACATGCCTTCCATCCTCGATAAAAACTTTTCACTGCTTCTAACAACTTGCCTCCCACACCATATATTCTTAATACCTTCCATAGAGCATCTCTATCAACTCTATCATATACACATATATATATACATAAACACCTATACATATGAAAATATGCATGAACACCCGTACATGCACCTATACATACGTATACATTTCAAAGTATACATGTAAATACACAGACATACACATGTAAATACTCATACTTGCTGCCTTCATCCATTTCCATTGCCACTCCGCCACACAGGAAATAGCATTCTCCCCTCCCTCCAGCGAGGTATAACTGGGAAAAGACAAAAAGGCCACATTCATTCACGCTCAGTCTCTAGCTGTCATGTGCAATGCACCGAAACCATAGCTCCCTTTCCAATTTCAGGACTCACAGACCTTTCTATAGTTTACCCCAGAAGCTTCACATGCCCTGGTTTAATCCATTGACACAACATCGACCCTCGTATAACACATCATTATAATTCACTCTTTACCTTGCACGTCTTTCCCCCTCCTGTATGTTCAGGCCCCAATTGCTCAAAATCTTTTTCACCCCATCCTTCCACTTAACCTTGCTCTTATTCACATTTACTCTCAATTTTCTCCTTTCACACACTTTACCAAACTCAGTCACCATCCTCTGCAGTTTCTCATCCGAATCAGCCACCATATACTGTATCATCACCATATGCTGTATCATCAGCGAACAACAACTGAATCACTTTTCAAGTTCTCATCGACAATAGACTGCATATTTCCCCCTATCTCCAAAACTCTTGAATTCACTTCTTTAGCCACCCCATCCATAAACAATTACACAACTATGGGGACATTCCGCACCCCTGCCACAAATCTGTATTCACTGGGAACTAATCACTTTCCTCTCTTCCTACTCGTACACATGCCTTACATCCTTATTAAAACTTTTCACTGCTTTTAGCAACTTACCTCCCACACTATATACTCTTAAAACCTTCCACAAAGCATCTCTATCACTCCTGTCATATGCTGTCTGGAGATGCATAAATGCTACATACAAATCCATCTGTTTTCTAAGTATTTTTCACATTTCTTCAAAGCAAACACCTGATCCACTTATCTTCTGCCACTTCTGAAACCACAGTGCTCTTCCCCAATCTGATGCTCTGTACATGCCTTTACCCTCCCAGTCAATACCCTTCCATATAATTTCCCAGGATTACTCAACAAACTTAAGTATCAGTAATTTGAATACTTACCTTTATCCCCTTTGTCTTTATACATTGGGACTATGCATGCATTCCGCTAATCCTCAGGCTTTACACCGTGATCCATACATACTTTTGATATCCTTACCTACCAATCAACAACACAGTCACCCACTTTTTCAATAAATTCCACTGCAGTACCATCCAAACCCACTGCCCTTGCTGGCTTTCATCTTCCGCAAAGCTTTTACTGCATCTCTGTTTACCAAACCATTCTCTCTGACCCTCTCAGTTCGCACACCACCTCGGCCAAAACAACCTATATCTGTCACTCTATCATCAAACACATTCAACAAACCTTCAAAATACTTGCTGCATCTCCTTCTCACTTCATCACAACTTGTTGTTACCTCCCCATTTGCCCCCTTCACTGATGTTCCCATTTGTTCTCTTGTCTTATGCACATTATTTACCTCCTTCCAAAACATCATTTTATACTCTCTTAAATATAATGATACTCTCTCACCCCAACTCTTATTTGCCCTCTTTTTCACCTCTTCCACCTTTCTGTTGACCTCTTGGCACTTTACATACATATCCCATTCATTTGCACTGTTTCCCTGCAAAAATTGTCCAAACACCTCTCTCTTGTCTTTCACTAGCAACCTTACTTCTTCATCCCACCACTGACTACCCTTTCTAATCTGCCTGCCTCCCACCTTTCTCATGCCACATGTATCTTTTGCACAAGCTATATGTGTTTCCCTAAATAAAAATTCCATTCCTCCCCCTCCCCCTAATGTCATTTGCTCTCACCTTTTCTCTCCTGGTACTTTCTCACAGAAGTCTCCTTTCCAAGCTCGCTTACGCTCACCATTCTGTTCTCTCTTCTTCTGAAAACCTGTACAAGTCTTCACCTTTGCCTCCAAAAGATAGTGATCAGACATCCCTCCAGCTGCCCCTCTCAGCACATATATGTATTTTTTTCATAAGGAGACTTGTGTGAGAAAGTACCAGGAGAGACTGAGTACAGAATGGAAAAAGGTGGGAACAAAGGACATAAAGGGAGTGGGGGAGGAATGGGATGTATTTAGGGAAGCAGTGATGGCTTGCACAAAAGATGCTTGTGGCATGAGAAGCGTGGGAGGTGGGCAGATTAGAAAGGGTAGTGAGTGGTGGGATGAAGAAGTAAGATTATTAGTGAAAGAGAAGAGAGAGGCTTTTGGACTATTTTTGCAGGGAAATAATGCAAATGACTGGGAGATGTATAAAAGAAAGAGGCAGGAGGTCAAGAAGAGAAAGGTGCAAGACGTGAAAAAGAGGGCAAATGAGAGTTGGGGTGAGAGACTATCATTAAATTTTAGGGAGAATAAAAAGATGTTTTGGAAGGAGGTAAATAAAGTGTGTAAGACAAGGGAACAAATGGGAACTTCAGTGAAGGGGGCTAATGGGGAGGTGATAACAAGTAGTGGTGATGTGAGAAGGAGATGGAGTGAGTATTTTGAAGGTTTGTTGAATGTGTTTGATGATAGAGTGGCAGATATAGGTTGTTTTGGTCGAGGTGGTGTGCAAAGTGAGAGGGTTAGGGAGAATGATTTGGTAAACAGAGAAGAGGTAGTAAAAGCTTTGCAGAAGATGAAAGCCAGCAAGGCAGCAGGTTTGGATGGTATTGCAGTGGAATTTATTAAAAAAGGGGGTGACTGTATTGTTGACTGGTTGGTAAGGTTATTTCATGTATGTTAGGGAGGTGAATGCAAGAGTTTTGGAAAGAGGGGCAAGTATGAAGTCTGTTGTGGATGAGAGAGCTTGGGAAGTGAGTCAGTTGTTGTTCGCTGATGATACAGCGCTGGTGGCTGATTCATGTGAGAAACTGCAGAAGCTGGTGACTGAGTTTGGTAAAGTGTGTGAAAGAAGAAAGTTAAGAGTAAATGTGAATAAGAGCAAGGTTATTAGGTACAGTAGGGTTGAGGGTCAAGTCAATTGGGAGGTAAGTTTAAGTGGAGAAAAATTGGAGGAAGTAAAGTGTTTTAGACATCTGGGAGTGAATCTGGCAGCGGATGGAACCATGGAAGCGGAAGTGAATCATAGGGTGGGGGAGGGGGCGAAAATCCTGGGAGCCTTGAAGAATGTGTGGAAGTCGAGAACATTATCTCGGAAAGCAAAAATGGGTATGTTTGAAGGAATAGTGGTTCCGACAACGTTGTATGGTTGCGAGGCGTGGGCTATGGATAGAGTTGTGCGCAGGAGGGTGGATGTGCTGGAAATGAGATGTTTGAGGACAATGTGTGGTGTGAGGTGGTTTGATCGAGTAAGTAATGTAAGGGTAAGAGAGATGTGTGGAAATAAAAAGAGCGTGGTTGAGAGAGCAGAAGAGGGTGTTTTGAAATGGTTTGGGCACATGGAGAGAATGAGTTAGGAAAGATTGACCAAGAGGATATATGTGTCGGAGGTGGAGGGAACGAGAAGTGGAAGACCAAATTGGAGGTGGAAAGATGGAGTGAAAAAGATTTTGTGTGATCGGGGCCTGAACATGCAGGAGGGTGAAAGGAGGGCAAGGAATAGAGTGAATTGGATCGATGTGGTATACCGGGGTTGACGTGCTATCAGTGGATTGAATCAGGGCATGTGAAGCGTCTGGGGTAAACCATGGAAAGTTGTGTGGGGCCTGGATGTGGAAAGGGAGCTGTGGTTTCGGGCATTATTGCATGACAGCTAGAGACTGAGTGTGAACGAATGGGGCCTTTGTTGTCTTTTCCTAGTGCTACCTCGCACACATGAGGGGGGAGGGGGATGGTATTCCATGTGTGGAGAGGTGGCGATGGGAATGAATAAAGGCAGACAGTGTGAATTGTGTGCATGGGTATATATGTATTTGTCTGTGTGTGTATATATATGTGTACATTGAGATGTATAGGTATGTATATGTGCGTGTGTGGACGTGTGTGTATATACATTGTGTATGGGGGTGGGTTGGGCCATTTCTTTCGTCTGTTTCCTTGCGCTACCTCGCAAACGCAGGAGACAGTGACAAAGCAAAATAAAAATAAAATAGTATGATTCATGGTGAGGTGCCTGAGGATTGGCAGAATGCTTGCATAGTGCCATTGTACAAAAGCAAAGGGAATAAAAGTGAGTGCTCAAATTACAGAGGTATAAGTTTGTTGAGTATTCCTGGTAATTATAAGGGAAGGTATTGATTGAGAGGGTGAAGGCATGTACAGAGCATCAGATAGGGGAGGAGCAGTGTGGTTTCAAAAGTGGTAGAGGATGTGTGGGTTAGGTGTTTGCTCTGAAGAATGTATGTGAGAAATACTTAGAAAAGCAAATGGATTTGTATGTAGCATTTATGGATCTGGAAAAGGCATGTGATAGAGTTGATAGAGATGCTCTGTGGAAGGTATTAAGAATATATGGTGTGGGAGGCAAGCTGTTAGAAGCAGTGAAAAGTCTTTACTGAGGATGTAAGGCATGTGTATGCATAGGAAGAAAGGAAAGTGATTGGTTTTCAGTGAATGTAGCTTTGCGGCAGGGGTGTGTGATGTCTCCATGGTTGTTTAATTTGTTTATTGATGGGGTTGTTATGGAGGTGAATGCAAGAGTTTTGGAAAGAGGGGCAAGTATGCAGTCTGTTGTGGATGAGAGAGCTTGGGAAGTGAGTCAATTGTTGTTCGCTGATGATACAGTCCTGGTGGCTGATTCATGTGATAAACTGCAGAAGCTGGTGACTGAGTTTGGTAAAGTGTGTGAAAGAGGAAAGCTGAGAGTAAATGTAAATAAGAGCAAGGTTATTAGGTAAAGTAGGGTTGAGGGACAAGTCAGTTGGGAGGTAAGTTTGAATGGAAAAAAACTGGAGGAAGTGAAGTGTTTTAGATATTTGAGTGTGGGTATGGCAGCTGATGGAACCATGGAAGGGGAAGTGAATCATAGAGTGGGGGAGGGGGTGAAAGTTTTGGGAGCATTGAAGAATGTGTGAGTGTCAAGAACATTATCTTGGAAAGCAAAAATGGGTATGTTTGAAGGAATAGTGGTTCCAACAATGTTATATGGTTGCGAGGCGTGGGCTGTAGATAGAGTTGTGCAGAGGAGGGTGGATGTGCTGGAAATGAGATGTTTGAGGTGTGAGGTGGTTTGATCGAGTAAGCAATGAAAGGGTAAGATAGATGTGTGGTAATAAAAAGAGTGTGGTTGAGAGAGCAGAAGAGGGTGTTTTGAATTGGTTTGGTCACATGGAGAGAATGAGTGAGGAGAGATTGACCAAGAGGATATATGTGTCAGAGGTGGAGGGAACAAGGAGAAGTGGGAGACCAAATTGGAGGTGGAAAGATGGAGTGAAAAAGATTTTGAGTGATCGGAGCCTGAACATGCAGGAGGGTGAAAGGCGTGTAAGGAATAGAGTGAATTGGAACGATGTGGTATACCGGGGTCGATGTGCTGTCAATGGAATGAACCAGGGCATGTGAAGCGTCTGGGGCAAATCATGGAAAGTTCTGTGGGGCCTGGATGTGGAAAGGGAGCTGTGGTTTTGGTGCATTATTACATGACAGCTAGAGACTGAGTGTGAATGAATGTGGCTTTTGTTGTCTTTTCCTAGTGCTACCCTGCGCACATGAATGGGGAGGGGGTTGTTATTTCATGTGAGGCGGGGTGGCGATGGGAATGATTAAAGGCAGACAGTATGAATTACGTACATGTGTATATATGTATATGTCTGTGTGTGTATATGTATATATATATACGTTAAGATGTATAGGTATGTGTATGAGCGTGTGTGGATGTGTATGTATATACATATGTATGTGGGTGGGTTGGGCCATTCTTTATACTGTTTCCTTGCACTACCTCGCTAACGCGGGAGACAGCGACAATGAAATATATTTAGTTCTGATTGGTTGGATCAACAATTGCTGGATTGAAAATTTTTCTGTGGTATAGATGAACATTTCCAAGGATTTTTAAGGTTGAGCAGACAGTAAAGTCATGCAAGCTAATTTCGTTACTAGAAATAGTCATTAAATCATAGCATTCTCATACTAACATTATCATCCACTTTGTTTAAATTGTAAGGAACACAGTGTAGTATTTAAAGAAATCATTTTGTTTGTAGTGAAATGTTTTGTTAATTTGCCCATATGTATATCTGAAAAAATGGAAATGAAAAGATAAGTCTGTTGGAACACTTCCATGAAAAATGCATATAGAAATGGTTGATATGTACATTACTAAGATA
>NC_092239.1:25967161-25997161 GCF_036320965.1 Panulirus ornatus
GGAAAATTTTGTTTATGTGTTTTCATAAGTCCATACATATATGGGAATGAAGGGGACAAAGATGACAAATTTTTGATAAGAGAAATGTTACCTTTGAACAACTTCATTTCTTTATTGCAGTGAAAATTAACTGCTTCTAAGGGATTTTTACTAAGTTTAGAATATGTTGTGTTATCATTTAGAAGATCATTCATTTTAGATAAATAGTTACTTTTGCCTAAAATCACAACAGTGTTAGCCTTATCTCCTTTAGTAATATGTAAACCTTGTCTTTTTTTAAGGTGTTAATAGCTCTTAAGAATCTTTTAGGGCAATTAGCTTCCACTGGTTTTGACAAACTGGCATATACTAAACCCTTGCAAATATTAATATCATCATTACTTAAATTATTGTATTTTTCTAAATTACAAAAAGACTTTGTGACATCAACACAGCTGACTTCTCTGTTAGAGCACACAAAACCTAAACCATAGCTTAATGCACACAAGGAATCTTTATCTAGTTGTTTATTAGACAGGTTTATCACAAAAGATGGGTTTGTGTTCTTGGTCCAGTCGCTGTTTTCAATAAGATGGTCCAACTTACGATTTAGTGACACTTGTAGCCTATTGCGTTCTTTCTTTAATTCATCATAGCAATAGTCCAACATCCGGTTCTTCCAGTGTGTCGGTATTGTCATTTGAAAGGCACGTTTCTTTTCTCTTGAAATGCGAAAAGCCTCCTCCATTTCAAGTTTCTTTAATTCAATATTTTTTTTTAATAATATTTGAAATTGGTCAAATGGTTGACTAGATAGCTGCAACTAACGTTGAGGTAGGACAGATCTTGGCATCACTTGTTCATCAAGGCATTTCCTAAGGAATTCAGATCGTAACTTCAGTTGGTGAGCCTTGATTAGCGATTTGGAGAAAGCAGTAACGAAAGGAGAAAGTCTAGGACAGCTTGTAGAGAAGTAATAGAAGAGCCGTGTGGAATCCATGTTGGAAAGGATCACAATATTGAATTAAAGAAACTTGAAATGGAGGAGGCTTTTCGCATTTCAAGCGAGAAGAAACGTGCCTTTCAAATGACAATACCGAAATCCTGGAAGAACCGGATGTTGGACTATTGCTATGATGAAGTAAGGAAAGAACGCAATAGGCTACAAGTGTCACTAAATCGTAAGTTGGACCATCTTATTGAAAACAGCGACTGGACCAAGAACACAAACCCATCTTTTGTGGTAAACCTGTCTAATAAACGACTAGATAAAGATTCCCTGTGTGCATTAGGCTATGGTTTAAGTTTTGTGTGCTCTAACAGAGAAGCCAGCTGTGTTAATGTCACAATGTCTTTTTGTAATTTAGAAAAATACGGTAATTTAAGTAATGATGACATTATATTTCCAAGGGTTTAGAGTATGCCAGTTTGTCAAAGTCAGTGGAAGCTAATTGCCCAAAAAGATTCATAAGAGCTATTAACACCTTAAAAAAAGACAAGGATATATATATTACTAAAGCAGATAATGCTAAAACTGTTGTGATTTTAGACAAAAGTAACTATTTATCTAAAATGAATGATCTTCTAAATGATAACACAACATATTCTAAACTTAGTAAAAATCCCTTAGAAGCAGTTAATTCTCACTTCAATAAAGAAATGAAGTTGTTGTTGAAAGGTGACATTTCTCTTATCAAAAATTTGTCATCTTTGTCCCCTTCATTGCCACATATGTATGGACTTATCAAAAAACATAAACAAAATTTTCCAGCAAGACCTATAGTGAGTTCAGTAGGCTCCATCACATATAGATTATCAAAATGGTTAGTTTCCTTATTAAGCCCTTTAGTGGGTAAGGTATCAAATTCTAATATCATGAACAATGTAGATTTAGTCAACAAGCTAAACAATATCAATATCAATTTTGATATCAAACTAGTTAGCTTTGATGTTTCCTCACTTTTCACGAAAGTTCCAGTTGATGACCTTTTAGAATATCTATATGATGTCTTGGATGATATTCATTTACCTGTTTCAAAGTCTAATTTCATTGAACTGATAAAATTGTGTATAAAAGACTGTGTATTTCAATTTAATGGAGATTATTAGGCTCAAAAATTTGGTATGGCAATGGGTAACCCTCTTTCACCTGTACTAAGTAATCTTTATATGAATTTTTTTGAAACAAAATTACTAAAGGATATCTTACTTTCTAATGCAATTTGGTTTAGGTATGTAGATGATGTTCTTTGTATTTGGCCAACAAATGAAAATTTACAAATATTTCTCCCCTTACTTAACAATTTAGTACCTTCCATCAAATTTACTGTAGAAAATGAAAATAATGGTATGTTACCATTTTTAGATTGCATGATCCATAGACAAGGAAACAAGTTTAAGTTTAGCATATACAGAAAACCCACCAATGTATGCTCATATATCCACTATTACTCATCTCAACATGACAGAGTTAAATTATCATCTTTTCAATCTATGTTCCAAAGGGCATTACGTATTTGCAGTTCAGAGTTTATTGATAATGAGTTTGAGAAGATATATTCTATTGGATCTAAGTTAAAGTACCCTAGATCTTTCATTGATAAATCCCTTAAGTTAGCAAACAAATCATTTTATAGAGTGGAGCCCAAACCTCCCATTGACACCAAGAATCTTTTAGTTCTCCCTTTTAATAATAATTTCACTTTGCTTCCCACGTTGCTTAAATCCTTTAATGTAAATGTTGCCTTTAGCAACAATAATACTATAAAGAATATCTGAATCAGGAATTCACCAAAAAATTCTCTTGGTTGCATCTATAAAGCTCCTTGTGGAAACTGTGATAAATTTTTATGTTGGTCAGACTGGTAAGGCTCTTTCTGTTAGACTTAAGTAACATAAATATAGTATCAGAACGGGACAAGAATCAAATGCCTTGTTCAATCATGTTAAAAACTATGATCATTGTATTGACTGGAGTAACGCCATCTCAGTTGTTAACTCTAACTCTATTACCAAGAGAAATATCATTGAATCTTCTATTACTAAATACACAAAGAATTATAATCTTAATATTAGTGATGGTCTGTACAAATTAGATAACTTTATTGTTGATAAGATTTGTAAAATGATAAGTTTACGAACGCTCGTTATATGTTTTGGACAATCACATGTTTACCAAAAATGCGTCCTAGCTTCGTCTCTTCGATGTATATCAACTGACTGTTATATTTCTCTCTTGTGTCTCCCCTGATGATGTGATTATTACACGAAAGTGCACTTGGGAACTTTTCGGGTTTCATTTTCCCCGTGGACTCATAGGAATATCTTGATCACGCGCAAAATTGTGATCATTTCCAACATATATATTATTCATTTATATTTATATATATATATATATATATATATATATATATATATATATATATATATATATATATATATATATCATGTTTATATAAATTCATTTTGCTTTGTCGCTGTCTCCCGCGTTAGCTAGGTAGCGCAAGGAAACAGACGAAAGAATGGCCCAACCCACCCAAATACACATGGATATACATACACGTGCACACACGCAAATATACATACCTATACATCTCAAAATACACATATATATACACACACAGACGTATACATATGTACACATGTACATAATTCATACTGTCTGCCTTTACTTATTCCCAACGCCACCCTGTCCACATATGGAATAACAGCCCCCTCCCCCCTCATATGTGTGAGGTAGCGCCAGGAAAAGACAACAAAAGCCACATTCGTTCACACTCAGTCTCTAGCTGTCATGTAATAATGCACCGAAACCACGGCTCCCTTTCCACATCCAGGCCCCACAAACTTTCCATGGTTTACCCCAGACGCTTCACATGCCCTGATTCAATCCATTGACAGCACGTCGACCCCGGTATACCACATCGTTCCAATTCACTCTATTCCTTGCACGCCTTTCACCCTCCTGCATGTTCAGGCCCCAATCACTCAAAATCTTTTTCACTCCATCTTTCCACCTCCAATTTGGTCTTCCACTTCTCCTCGTTCCCTCCACCTCTGACTCATATATCCTCTTGGTCAATCTTTCCTCACTCATTCTCTCCATGTGCCCAAACCATTTCAAAACACCCTCTTCTGCTCTCTCAACCGCACTCTTTTTATTTCCACACATCTCTCTAACCATTACATTACTTACGCGATCAAACCACCTCACACCACATATTGTCCTCAAACATATCATTTCCAGCACATCCACCCTTCTGCGCTGATTGATTGTGTTAGCAGCTTTGATGCACGAAACCAGATTATAGTGATAGTTGGTTTGAATGCAAGGGTTAGTAATGAGGCAGTTGAGGGTATAAATTGTGTAAATGGAGTGTTCAGTGTTTTAAATGGAAATGTAAAGAGCTTGTATGTCTATATGCTGGAAAAGGCTGATTGGTAATACATGGTTTAAGAAGAGAGATATCCATACGCATACGTAAGTAGCAGAGATGGCCAGAAAGCGTTATTGGATTACATGGTAATTGATAGGCGCGAGAAAGTGAGACTTTTCGATGTTAATGTGCCAAGAGAGGCAACTGGAGGATGGCTGATCATTATCTTGTAGAGGCGGGGGGGGGGGGGGGGGGGGGGGGAAGAGAATGTTTGGATGAAGCGCTTGGTGAAAGTAAGTGAGCTTGGAAAGGAGACTTGTGTGAGGAAGTACCAGGAGAGATTGAGTGCAGAATGGAAAAGGGTGAGAGTAAATGACGTAAGGGGAATAGGCGAGGAATGGGATATTATTTAGGGAAGCAGTAGTGGTTTGCGAAGAATATGCGTGTGGCATGAGAAAGGTGGGAGGTTGGCAGATTAGAAAGGGTAGTAGGAGGTTAGATAAAAAAAGTAACATAGTAAAAGAGAAGAGAGAGGCGTTTGGACGATTTGTGCAGGGAAATAGTGCAAATGACTGGGAGATGTGTAAAAGAAAGAGGCAGGAGGTCAAGAGAAAGGTGCAAGAGGTGACAAAGGGGGCAAATAAGAGTTGGGGTGAGAGAGTATCATTAAATTTTAGGGAGAATAGAATGTGTGTTAGAATCAGGTAAATAAAGTACGTAAAACAAGAGAACAAATGGAAACATCAGTGACAGGGGACAATGGGAAGGTAATAACAAGTAGTGGTGAAGTAAGAGGGAGATGGAGTGAGTATTTTGAAGGTTTGTTGAATGTGTTTGATTATAGAGTGGCATATATAGGGTGTTTTGGTCGAGGTGGTGTGCGAAGTGAGAGTGTCAGGGATAATGATTTGGTAAACGAAGAAGAGGTAGTGAAAGCTTTTCGGAATATGAAAGCCGGCAAGGCGGCGTGTTTGGATGATACTGCTGTGGAATTTATTGAAAAAGGGGGTGAATGTGTTGTTGACTGGTTTTTGAGGATACTCAATGTATGTATGGTTCATGGCGAAGTGCCTGAGGATTGGCGGAATGCAGGTATAGTGCCACTGTACAAAGGCAAAGAGGGTAAAGGTGAGTTTTCAAAATACAGAGGAATAAGTTTGTTGAGTATTCTTGGGAAATTATATGGGAGGGTATTGATTGAGAAGGTGAAGGCATGTACAAGGCATCAGATTATGGATAAGCACTGTGGCTTCAGAAGTGGTAGAGGATGTATGATTCAGGTGTTTGCTTTGTAGAACGTATATTAGAAATACTTAGAAAAGCAGATGGATTTGTATGTGGCATTTATGGATCTGAAGAGGGCATATGATAGAATTCATAGAGATGCTCTGTGGAAGATTATAGAGTATATGGTGTGGGACGTAAGTTGCTAGAATCAGTGAAAAGTTTTTATCGAGGATGTAAGGCATGTGCAGGGTTAGGAAAAGAGGAAAGTGATTGGTTTCCAATGAGTGTCGGTTTGCAGCAAGGGTGTGTGGTGCCGCCTTGGTTGTTTAATTTGTTAATGGATGGGGTTGTTAGGAAGGTAGATGCAAGAGTTTTGGAGAGAGGGGCAAGTATGCACTCCCTTGTGGCTGAGAAGGCTTGGGAAGTGAGTCAGTTGCTGTTCACTAATGATACAGCGCTGATGGCTGATTCGGGTGAGAAACTCTAGAAGCTGGTGACTGAGTTTGGTAAAGTGTGTGAAAGAAGAAAGCTGAGAGTAAATGTGAATAAGAGCAAGATTATTTGGTTCAGTAGGGTTGAGAGAAAAGGAAATCGGGTGGTAAGTTTGAATGGAGAAAACTGGAGGATGTGATATGTTTTAGATATCTGGGAGTGGAATTGGCAGCGAATGGAACCATGGAAGTGGAAGGAGGTGAAGGTTCTGGGAGCGTTGAAGAATGTGTGGAACGCGAGATCGCTATCTCGGAGAGCAAGAAATGGGTATGTTTGAAGGAAAAGTGGTTCCAACAATATTATATGGTTGCGAGGCATGGGCAACAGATAGGGTTCTGCGGAGGAGGGTGGATGTGTTGGAAATGAGATGTTTGAGGACAATATGTGGTGTGAGGTGGTTTGACCGATTAAGTAATGAAATGTTACGAGAGATGTGTGGTAATAAAGAGAATGTGGTTGAGAAAGCATTAGACGTTGTATTGAAATAGTTTGGTCACATGGAGAGAATGAGTGAGAAAAGATGACAAAAAGGATATATTTGTTAGAGGTAGAGGAAACGAGGAGAAGTGGGAGACCAAATTGGTGCTGGAAGGATGGAGTGAACTAGATTTTGAGCGATCAGCGCCTGAACATGCTGGAGGGTGAAAGGCGTGTAAGGAATAAAGTGAATTGGAACAATATGGTATACCGGGATCGACCTGCCATCATTGGATTGAACCATAGCATGTGAAGCGTCTGGGGTAAACCATGAAAATTTTTGTGGGGTTTGGATGTGGAAAGGGAGCTGTGGTTTCGGTGCACTACACCTGACAACTAAAGACTGAGTGTGAACGAATGTGGCCTTTGTTGTCTTTTCCTAGCGCTACCTCGCGCGCACACGGGGGGAGAAGCAGGGTTTTAATTTGTATGTTGTGCGGTGACGACGAGAATAGATAAAGGCAACATGTATGAATATGTGCATGTGTATATATGTATATAACTGTGTATGCATATGTATGTATACGTTGAAATGTAAAGATATGCGTGTCTGTGTGTGTGTGGGCGTTAATGTATATACAGGTGTATGTGGGTGGGTTGGGCCATTCTTTTGTCTGTTTTCATGCGCTACCTCGCTAACGCGGGAGACAGCAATATTGAATGATGATAATAACAATATAATAATGATAATAATGTTTGGCAGGATCATAATTTTGCACGTGATCAAGATATTGGACAATGCATGTTTACCAAATGGCGTCCTAGCTTCGTCTCTTCGATAATATATCAACTGACTGTTATATTTTCCTCTTGTGTTTCCCCTGATGATGTGATTATTACACGAAAGTGCAATTGGGAACTTATCGTGTTTCATCTTCCCCGTGGACTCATAGGAATAATATATATATATATATATATATATATATATATATATATATATATATATATATATATATATATATATATATATATATATATATATATATATATATATATATATATATATATATATATATATATATATATATATATATATATATATATATATATATATATATATTTCTTCTTTCTTTCAAACTATTCGCCATTTCCCGCGTTAGCGAGGTAGCGTTAAGAACAGAGAACTGGGCCTTTGAGGGAATATCCTCACCTGGCCCCCTTCTCTGTTCCTTCTTTTGGAAAAATAAAAAAAAAAATAATGAGAGGGGAGGATTTCCAGCCCCCCGCTCCCTCCCCTTTTAGTCGCCTTCTACGACACGCAGGGAATACGTGGGAAGTATTCTTTCTCCCCTATCCCCAGGGATATATTTTCTAAAATGGGAAACAGAAGAAGGAGTCACGCGGGGAGTGCTCATCCTCCTCGAAGGCTCAGAGTGGGGTGCCTAAATGTGTGTGGATGTAACCAAGATGTGAAAAAAGGAGAGATAGGTAGTATGTTTGAGGAAAGGAACCTGGATGTTTTGGCTCTGAGTGAAACGAAGCTCAAGGGTAAAGGGGAAGAGTGGTTTGGGAATGTCTGGGGAGTAAAGTCAGGGGTTAGTGAGAGGATAAGAGCAAGGGAAGGAGTAGCAATACTCCTGAAACAGGAGTTGTGGGAGTATGTGATAGAATGTAAGAAAGTAAATTCTCGATTAATATGGGTAAAACTGAAAGTTGATGGAGAGAGGTGGGTGATTATTGGTGCATATGCACCCGGGCATGAGAAGAAAGATCATGAGAGGCAAGTGTTTTGGGAGCAGCTGAATGAGTGTGTTAGTGGTTTTGATGCACGAGACCGGGCGATAGTGATGGGTGATTTGAATGCAAAGGTGAGTAATGTGGCAGTTGAGGGAATAATTGGTATACATGGGGTGTTCAGTGTTGTAAATGGAAATGGTGAAGAGCTTGTAGATTTATGTGCTGAAAAAGGACTGATGATTGGGAATACCTGGTTTAAAAAGCGAGATATACATAAGTATACTTATGTAAGTAGGAGAGATGGCCAGAGAGCGTTATTGGATTACGTGTTAATTGACAGGCGTGCGAAAGAGAGACTTTTGGATGTTAATGTGCTGAGAGGTGCAACTGGAGGGATGTCTGATCATTATCTTGTGGAGGCTAAGGTGAAGATTTGTATGGGTTTTCAGAAAAGAAGAGTGAATGTTGGGGTGAAGAGGGTGGTGAGAGTAAGTGAGCTTGGGAAGGAGACCTGTGTGAGGAAGTACCAGGAGAGACTGAGTACAGAATGGAAAAAGGTGAGAACAATGGAAGTAAGGGGAGTGGGGGAGGAATGGGATGTATTTAGGGAATCAGTGATGGATTGCGCAAAAGATGCTTGTGGCATGAGAAGAGTGGGAGGTGGGTTGATTAGAAAGGGTAGTGAGTGGTGGGATGAAGAAGTGAGAGTATTAGTGAAAGAGAAGAGAGAGGCATTTGGACGATTTTTGCAGGGAAAAAATGCAATTGAGTGGGAGATGTATAAAAGAAAGAGACAGGAGGTCAAGAGAAAGGTGCAAGAGGTGAAAAAAAGGGCAAATGAGAGTTTGGGTGAGAGAGTATCATTAAATTTTAGGGAGAATAAAAAGATGTTCTGGAAGGAGGTAAATAAAGTGCGTAAGACAAGGGAGCAAATGGGAACTTCAGTGAAGGGCGCAAATGGGGAGGTGATAACAAGTAGTGGTGATGTGAGAAGGAGATGGAGTGAGTATTTTGAAGGTTTGTTGAATGTGTTTGATGATAGAGTGGCAGATATAGGGTGTTTTGGTCGAGGTGGTGTGCAAAGTGAGAGGGTTAGGGAAAATGATTTGGTAAACAGAGAAGAGGTAGTGAAAGCTTTGCGGAAGATGAAAGCCGGCAAGGCAGCAGGTTTGGATGGTATTGCAGTGGAATTTATTAAAAAAGGGGGTGACTGTATTGTTGACTGGTTGTTAAGGTTATTTAATGAATGTATGACTCATGGTGAGGTGCCTGAGGATTGGCGGAATGCGTGCATAGTGCCATTGTACAAAGGCAAAGGGGATAAGAGTGAGTGCTCAAATTACAGAGGTATAAGTTTGTTGAGTATTCCTGGTAAATTATATGGGAGGGTATTGATTGAGAGGGTGAAGGAATGTACAGAGCATCAGATTGGGGAAGAGCAGTGTGGTTTCAGAAGTGGTAGAGGATATGTGGATCAGGTGTTTGCTTTGAAGAATGTATGTGAGAAATACTTAGAAAAGCAAATGGATTTGTATGTAGCATTTATGGATCTGGAGAAGGCATATGATAGAGTTGATAGAGATGCTCTGTGGAAGGTATTAAGAATATATGGTGTGGGAGGAAAGTTGTTAGAAGCAGTGAAAAGTTTTTATCGAGGATGTAAGGCATGTGTACGTGTAGGAAGAGAGGAAAGTGATAGGTTCTCAGTGAATGTAGGTTTGCGGCAGGGGTGTGTGATGTCTCCATGGTTGTTTAATTTGTTTATGGATGTGGTTGTTAGGGAGGTAAATGAAAGAGTTTTGGAAAGAGGGGCAAGTATGAAGGCTCTTGGGGATGAGAGAGCTTGGGAAGTGAGTCAGTTGTTGTTCGCTGATGATACAGCGCTGGTGGCTGATTCATGTGAGAAACTGCAGAAGCTGGTGACTGAGTTTGGTAAAGTGTGTGGAAGAAGAAAGTTAAGAGTAAATGTGAATAAGAGCAAGGTTATTAGGTACAGTAGGGTTGAGGGTCAAGTCAATTGGGAGGTGAGTTTGAATGGAGAAAAACTGGAGGAAGTGAAGTGTTTTAGATATCTGGGAGTGGATCTGGCAGCGGATGGAACCATGGAAGCGGAAGTGGATCATTGGGTGGTGGAGGGGGCGAAAATTCTGGGGGCCTTGAAGAATGTGTGGAAGTCGAGAACATTATCTCGGAAAGCAAAAATGGGTGTGTTTGAAGGAATAGTGGTTCCAACAATGTTGTATGGTTGCGAGGCGTGGGCTATGGATAGAGTTGTGCACAGGAGGATGGATGTGCTGGAAATGAGATGTATGAGGACAATGTGTGATGTGAGGTGGTTTGATCGAGTCAGTAACGTAAGGGTAAGAGAGATGTGTGGAAATAAACAGCGCGTGGTTGAGAGAGCAGAAGAGGGTGTTTTGAAGTGGTTTGGGCACATGGAGAGAATGAGTGAGGAAAGATTGACCAAGAGGATATATGTGTCGGAGGTGGAGGGAACGAGGAGAAGAGGGAGACCAAATTGGAGGTGGAAAGATGGAGTGAAAAAGATTTTGTGTGATCGGGGCCTGAACATGCAGGAGGGTGAAAGGAGGGCAAGGAATAGAGTAAATTGGAGCGATGTGGTATACCGGGGTTGACGTGCTGTCAGTGGATTGAATCAAGGCATGTGAAGCGTCTGGGGTAAACCATGGAAAGCTGTGTAGGTATGTATATTTGCGTGTGTGGACGTATGTATATACATGTGTATGGGGGGGGGGTTGGGCCATTTCTTTCGTCTGTTTCCTTGCGCTACCTCGCAAACGCGGGAGACAGCGACAAAGTATAATAATAAAAAAAGAATATATAATATATATATATATATATATATATATATATATATATATATATATATATATATATATATATATAAATTTTTTTTTTTTTTCCAAAAGAAGGAACAGAGAAGGGGGCCAGGTGAGGATATTCCCCCAAAGGCCCAGTCCTCTGTTCTTAAGGCTACCTCGCTAATTCGGGAAATGGCGAATAGTTTGAAATATATATATATATATATATATATATATATATATATATATATATATATATATATATATATATATTTGTTCATTATACTTTGTCGTTGTCCCGCGTTAGCGAGGTAGTGTAGCCAGCCCACCCACATAGACAAATATATACATACACGTCCACACACGCACATATACATACCTATACATTTCAACGTATACATATGCATACATACACAGACATATACATATATACACATGTACATGATTCATACTTGCTGCCTTTATTTATTCTCGTTGCCACCCCGCCATACATGAAATGACAACCCCTTCCCCCGCGTGCGCGCGATGTAGTGCTAGGAAAAGAGAACAAAGGCCACATTCGTTCACACTCAGTCTCTAGCGTTCATGTGTAATGCATCGAAACCACAGCTTCCTTTCCACATCCAGGCCCCACAAAACTTTCCATGGTTTATCCCAGACGCTTCACCTACCTGGTTTCAATCCACTGACATCAAGTCGAACCCGGTACACCACATCGTTCCAATTCACTCTATTCCTTGCACGCTTTTCACCCTTCTGCATATTCACGCCCCGATCACTCAAAATCTTTCTCACTCCACCCTTCCACCTGCAATTTTGTCTTTCTTTTCTCCTCGTTCCCTCCATTCTGACACATATATCCTCTTTGTCAATCTTTCCTCACTCATTCTCTCCATGTGACCAAACTATTTCAATACATCCTATTCTGCTCTCTCAACCACACTCTTTATATTACCACAGATCTCTCTTACCCTGTCATTAATTACTCGATCTAACACCTTACACGACGTGTTGTCCTCAAAAATCTCATTTCCAACACATCCATCCTCCTCCGCACAACTCTATCCATAGCCCATGCCTTGCAATTATACAACATTGTTGGAACCACTATTCCTTCAAACATACCCATTTTTGCTCTCCGAGATAAAGTACTCGCCTTCCACACATTCTTCAAAGCTCCCAAAACCTTTGCCCCCTCCTCCACCCTGTGACTCACTTCCGCTTCCATGGTTCCATCAGCTGCTAATTAAACACCCAGATAGCTAAAACACTTCACTTTCTCAAATTTTTCTCTATTCAAACTTGCATCCCATTCTTTTTGTCCCTCAACCCTATAGAGCCTCATAACCCTGCTCTTATTCACATTTATTCTCAACTTTCTTCTTTCACAGACTTTGCCAAACTCAGACTCTAACTTCTGCAGTTTCTCACGCGAATGACCCACTAACGCTGTATCATCAGCAAACAACAACTGACTCAATTCCCAAGCCCTCTCATGCACAACAAACTGCATACTTGCCCCTCTCTCATAAACTCATGCATTCACCTCCCTAACCACCTATCAATAAACAATTTAAACAACCAAACCGACTTTCACTAGGAACCAGTCACTTTCCTCTCTTCCTACTCGTACACATGTCTTACATCCTTGGTAAAAACTTTTAAGTGCTTCTAGCAACTTACCTCCTACACTGTTCTTTTAAAAGCTTCCTCAAATCATTTCTATAAACCCTCTCATATGCCTTCTCCAGAACTATAAACGCTGACCCCCGTCTCTGTTCCTTGTTTTGGAAAATTGAAAAAAAAAAATACGAGAGGGGAGGATTTCCGGCCCACCGCTCCCTTCCCTTTCAGTCGCCTTTTACTACATGCAGGGAATACGTGGGAAGTATTCTTTCTTCCCTATCCCGAGGGATGATACATATATATATGCATATATATATATATATATATATATATATATATATATATATATATTATATATATATATATATATATATATATATATATATATATATATATATATATATATATATATATATATATATATATATATATATATATATATATATATATATATATATATATATATATATCTATATATATCCCTGGGGATAGGGGAGAAAGAATACTTCCCACGTATTCCCTGCGTGTCGTAGACGGCGACTAAAAGGGAAGGGAGCGGGTGGCTGGAAATCCTCCCCTCTCGTTTTTCTTTAATTTTCCAAAAGAAGGAACAGAGAAGGGGGCCAGGTGAGGATATTCCCTCTAAGGCCATGTCCTCTGTTGATAACGCTACCTCGCTAATGCGGGAAATGGCGAATAGTACGAAAGAAGAAAAAAGAATATATATATATATATATATTATTATTATTATTATTATTATTATACTTTGTCGCTGTCTCCCGCGTTTGCGAGGTAGAGCAAGGAAACAGACGAAAGAAATGGCCCAACCCCCCCCCCCCATACACATGTATATACATACGTCCACACACGTAAATATACATACCTACACAGCTTTCCATGGTTTACCCCAGACGCTTCACATGCCCTGATTCATTCCACTGACAGCACGTCAACCCCGGTATACCACATCGCACCAATTCACTCTATTCCTTGCCCTCCTTTCACCCTCCTGCATGTTCAGGCCCCGATCACTCAAAATCTTTTTCACTCCATCTTTCCACCTCCAATTTGGTCTCCCTCTTCTCCTCGTTCCCTCCACCTCAGACACATATATCCTCTTGGTCAATCTTTCCTCACTCATTCTCTCCATGTGCCCAAACCACTTCAAAACACCCTCTTCTGCTCTCTCAACCGCACTCTTTTTATTTCCACACATCTCTCTTACCCTTACGTTACTCACTCGATCAAACCACCTCACACCACACATTGTCCTCAAACATCTCATTTCCAGCACATCCATCCTCCTGCGCACAACTCTATCCATAGCCCACGCCTCGCAACCATACAACATTGTTGGAACCACTATTCCTTCAAACATACCCATTTTTGCTTTCCGAGATAATGTTCTCGACTTCCACACATTCTTCAAGGCCCCCAAAATTTTCGCCCACTCCCCCACCCTATGATCCACTTCCGCTTCCATGGTTCCATCCGCTGCCAGATCCACTCCCAGATATCTAAAACACTTCACTTCCTCCAGTTTTTCTCCATTCAAACTCACCTCCCAATTGACTTGACCCTCAACCCTACTGTACCTAATAACCTTGCTCTTATTCACATTTACTCTTAACTTTCTTCTTCCACACACTTTACCAAACTCAGTCAACAGCTTCTGCAGTTTCTCACATGAATCAGCCACCAGCGCTGTATCATCAGCGAACAACAACTGACTCACTTCCCAAGCTCTCTCATCCCCAACAGACTTCATACTTGCCCCTCTTTCCAAAACTCTTGCATTTACCTCCCTAACAACCCCATCCATAAACAAATTAAACAACCATGGAGACATCACACACCCCTGCCGCAAACCTACATTCACTGAGAACCAATCACTTTCCTCACTTCCTACACGTACACATGCCTTACATCCTCGATAAAAACTTTTCACTGCTTCTAACAACTTTCCTCCCACACCATATATTCTTAATACCTTCCACAGAGCATCTCTATCAACTCTATCATATGCCTTCTCCAGATCCATAAATGCTACATACAAATCCATTTGCTTTTCTAAGTATTTCTCACATACATTCTTCAAAGCAAACATCTGATCCACACATCCTCTACCACTTCTGAAACCACACTGCTCTTCCCCAATCTGATGCTCTGTACATGCCTTCACCCTCTCAATCAATACCCTCCCATATAATTTACCAGGAATACTCAACAAACTTATACCTCTGTAATTTGAGCACTCACTCTTATCCCCTTTGCCTTTGTACAATGGCACTATGCACGCATTCCGCCAATCCTCAGGCACCTCAGCATGAGTCATACATACATTAAATAACCTTACCAACCAGTCAACAATACAGTCACCCCCTTTTTTAATAAATTCCACTGCAATACCATCCAAACCTGCTGCCTTGCCGGCTTTCATCCTCCGCAAAGCTTTCACTACCTCTTCTCTGTTTACCAAATCATTTTCCCTAACCCTCTCACTTTGCACACCACCTCGACCAAAACACCCTATATCTGCCACTTTATCATCAAACACATTCAACAAACCTTCAAAATACTCACTCCATCTCCTTCTCACATCACCACTACTGGTTTTCACCTCCCCATTTGCGCCCTTCACTGAAGTTCCCATTTGCTCCCTTGTCTTACGCACTTTATTTACCTCCTTCCAGAACATCTTTTTATTCTCCCTAAAATTTAATGATACTCTCTCACCCAAACTCTCATTTGCCCTTTTTTTCACCTCTTGCACCTTTCTCTTGACCTCCTGTCTCTTTCTTTTATATATCTCCCACTCAATTGCATTTTATCCCTGCAAAAATCGTCCAAATGCCGCTCTCTTCTCTTTCACTAATACTCTTACTTCTTCATCCCACCACTCACTACCCTTTCTAATCAACCCACCTCCAACTCTTCTCATGCCACAAGCATCTTTTGCGCAATCCATCACTGATTCCCTAAATACATCCCATTCCTCCCCCACTCCCCTTACTTCCATTGTTCTCACCTTTTTCCATTCTGTACTCAGTCTCTCCTGGTACTTCCTCACACAGGTCTCCTTCCCAAGCTCACTTACTCTCACCACCCTCTTCACCCCAACATTCACTCTTCTTTTCTGAAAACCTATACAAATCTTCACCTTAGCCTCCACAAGATAATGATCAGACATCCCTCCAGTTGCACCTCTCAGCACATTAACATCCAAAATTCTCTCTTTCGCACGCCTGTCAATTAACACGTAATCCAATAACGCTCTCTGGCCATCTCTCCTACTTACATAAGTATACTTATGTATATCTCGCTTTTTAAACCAGGTATTCCTAATCATCAGTCCTTTTTCAGCACATAAATCTACAATCTCTTCACCATTTCCATTTACAACACTGAACACCCCATGTATACCAATTATTCCCTCAACTACCACATTACTCACCTTTGCATTCAAATCACCCATCACTATAACCCGGTCTCGTGCATCAAAACCACTAACACACTCATTCAGCTGCTCCCAAAACACTTGCCTCTCATGATCTTTCTTCTCATGCCCAGGTGCATATGCACCAATAATCACCCACCTCTCTCCATCAACTTTCAGTTTTACCCATATTTATCGAGAATTTACTTTCTTACATTCTATCACATACTCCCACAACTCCTGTTTCAGGAGTATTGCTACTCCTTCCCTTGCTCTTGTTCTCTCAATAACCCCTGACTTTACTCCCCAGACATTCCCAAACCACTCTTCCCCTTTACCCTTGAGCTTCGTCTCACTCAGAGCCAAAACATCCAGGTTCCTTTCCTCAAACATACTACCTATCTCTCCTTTTTTCACATCTTGGTTACATCCACACACATTTAGGCACCCCACTCTGAGCCTTCGAGGAGGATGAGCACTCCCCGCGTGACTCCTTCTTCTGTTTCCCATTTTAGAAAGTTAATACAAGGAGGGGAGGATTTCTGGCCCCACGCTCCCGTCCCCTCTAGTCGCTTTCTACGACACGCGAGGAATACGTGGGAAGTATTCTTTCACCCCTATCCCCAGGGATAATATACATATATATACACATATACACATACACACACATACACATACATACGCACATATACACACACACACACATACATATAAATACATTTGAAAAATGTAAGAAACAATTTAGAAAACTGAAACTTCTAGCTTGAAATGAATGAAAAATGAATGTCACATAATGTTTCAACTTCTGGCTATGGAAAAAGGAAATGTATAATTTATTTACACAAACGTCAATAGCATTTCTCATCAATTTAACCACTGTATCAATAAGCTTCAATGTCTAAGCTACATTCTTCTCCAATTTCACTATTCTCTTGTCAAAACACCATGTATGAAAACTATCACTCCAGTAACACAACTACAAACATTTACTTCCCCTTTAAAAAAAAGTTCTATATATATATATATATATATATATATATATATATATATATATATATATATATATATATACATATTTACGCCCCGATCACTCAAAATCTTTCACACTCCACCCTTCCACCTCCAATTTTGTCTCTCTTTTCTCCTCGTTCCCTCCACCTCTGACATATATATCCTCTTTGTCAATCTTTCCTCACTCATTCTCTCCATGTGACCAAACTATTTCAATACATCCTATATATATATATATATATATATATCTTTCTTTTCTTTCATACTATTCGCCATTTCCCGTGTTAGCGAGGTAGCGTTAAGAACAGAGGACTGGGCCTTTGAGGGAATATCCTCATCTGGCCCCTTTCTCTGTTCCTTCTTTGAGAAAAACAAAAAAAAACAAGAGGGGAGGATTTCCAGCCCCCCGCTCCCTTCCCTTTTAGTCGCCTTCTACGACACGCAGGGAATACGTGGGAAGTATTCTTTCTCCCCTATCCCAAGGGATAATATATATATATATATATATATATATATATATATATATATATATATATATATATATATATATATATATATATATATATATATATATATATATATATATATATATATATATATATATATATATATGTATATTTTATACAAGTTGTTAGAAGCAGTGAAAAGTTTTTATCGAGGATGTAAGGCATGTGTACGTGTAGGAAGAGAGGAAAGTGATTGGTTCTCAGTTAATGTAGGTTTGCGGCAGGGGTGTGTGATGTCTCCATGGTTGTTTAATTTGTTTATGGATGGGGTTGTTAGGGAGGTAAATGCAAGAGTCCTGGAAAGAGGGGCAAGTATGAAGTCTGTTGGGGATGAGAGAGCTTGGGAAGTGAGTCAGTTGTTGTTCGCTGATGATACAGCGCTGGTGGCTGATTCATGTGAGAAACTGCAGAAGCTGGTCACTGAGTTTGGTAAAGTGTGTGGAAGAAGAAAGTTAAGAGTAAATGTGAATAAGAGCAAGGTTATTAGGTACAGTAGGGGTGAGGGTCAAGTCAATTGGGAGGTGAGTTTGAATGGAGAAAAACTGGAGGAAGTGAAGTGTTTTAGATATCTGGGAGTGGATCTGTCAGCGGATGGAACCATGGAAGCGGAAGTGGATCATAGGGTGGGGGAGTGGGCGAAAATTTTGGGAGCCTTGAAAAATGTGTGGAAGTCGAGAACATTATCTCGGAAAGCAAAAATGGGTATGTTTGAAGGAATAGTGGTTCCAACAATGTTGTATGGTTGCGAGGCGTGGGCTATGGATAGAGTTGTTCGCAGGAGGATGGATGTGCTGGAAATGAGATGTTTGAGGACAATGTGTGGTGTGAGGTGGTTTGATCGAGTAAGTAACGTAAGGGTAAGAGAGATGTGTGGAAATAAAAAGAGCGTGGTTGAGAGAGCAGAAGAGGGTGTTTTGAAATGGTTTGGGCACATGGAGAGAATGAGTGAGGAAAGATTGACCAAGAGGATATATGTGTCGGAGGTGGAGGGAACGAGGAGAAGAGGGAGACCAAATTGGAGGTGGAAAGATGGAGTGAAAAGGATTTTGTGTGATCGGGGCCTGAACATGCAGGAGGGTGAAAGGAGGGCAAGGAATAGAGTGAATTGGAGCGATGTGGTATACAGGGGTTGACGTGCTGTCAGTGGATTGAATCAAGGCATGTGAAGCGTCCGGGGTAAACCATGGAAAGCTGTGTAGGTATGTATATTTGCGTGTGTGGACGTGTGTATGTACATGTGTATTGGGGGGGTTGGGCCATTTCTTTCGTCTGTTTCCTTGCGCTACCTCGCAAACGCGGGAGACAGCGACGATGTATAAAAGAAAAAAAAAAAAAATATATATATATATATATATATATATATATATATATATATATATATATATATATATATATATATATATATATATATATATATATATATATATATATATATATATATATATATATATATATATATATATATATATATATATATATATATATATATATATATATATATATATATATATATATAATGTATATGCATATATACATATATACATATATATATATATATATATATATATATATATATATATATATATATATATATATATATATATATATATATATATATATATATATATATATATATATATATATATATATATATATATATATATTGGTTGTCAGTGAATGTAGGTTTGCGGCAGCGATGTGTGATGTCTCCATGGTTGTTTAATTTGTTTATGGATTGGGTTGTTAGGGAGGTGAAGTCAAAACTTTTGGAAAGAAGGGCAAGGATGAAGTCTGTTGGGGATGAGAGAGGTTGGGAAGTGAGTCAGTTGTTGTTCGCTGATGATACAGCGCTGGTGGCTGATTCATATGAGAAACTGCAGAAGCTGGTGACTGAGTTTGGTAAAGTGTGTGCATGAAGAAAGTTAAGAGTAATAAGACCAAGGTAATTACGTAAAGTAGGGTTGAGGGTCAAGTCAATTAGGAGGTAAGTTTGAATGGAGAAAAACTGGAGAAAGTAAAGTGTTTTAGATATCTGGGAGTGGATGTAGCAGCGGATGGAATCATGGAAGCGGATGTGAATCATAGGGTGGGGGATTGGGCGTAAATCTTGGGGGCCTTGAGGAATGTGTGGAAGTCGAGAACATTATCTCGGAAAGCAAAAATGGGTATGTTTGAAGGAATAGTGGTTCCAACAATGTTGTATGGTTGCGAGGCATTGGCTATGGATATATTTGTGTGGAGGAGGGTGGATGTGCTGGAAATGAGATGTTTGAGGACAATATGTGCTGTGAGGTGGTTGGATCGAGTAAGTAATGTAAGGGTAAGAGAGATGTGTGGAAATAAAATGAGCGTGGTTGAGAGAGCAGAAGATGGTGTTTTGAAATGGTTCGGGCACATGGAGAGAATGAGTGAGGAAAGATTGACAAAGAGGATATATGTGTCGGAGGTGGAGGGAACGAGGAGAAATGGGAGACCAGATAGGTTTTGGAAAGATGGAGTAAAAAATATTTTGAGTGACCGGGGCCTTAACATTCAGGAGGGTGAAAGGCGGGTAAGGAATAGAGTGAATTGGATCGATGTGGTATAGCGGGGTCGGCGTGCTGTCAATGGATTGAATCAAGGCATGTGAAGCGTCTGGGGTAAACCATGGAAAGTTTTGTGTGGCCTGGATGTGGAAAGGGAGCTTTGGTTTCGGGCATTATTGCATGACAGCTAGAGACTGAGTGTGAACGAATAAGGCCTTTGTTGTCTTTTCGTAGCGCTACCTCGCACACATGAGGGGGGAGGGGGATGTTATTCAATGTGTGGTCAGGTGGCGATGGGAATGAATAAAGGCAGACAGTGTGAAATTTGTGCATGTGTATATATATGTACGTGTGTGTGTGTGTGTGTGTATATATTGATGTACATTGAGATGTATGGGTATGTATATTTGCGTGTGTGGACGTGTATGTATATACCTGTGTATGGGGGTGGGTTGGGCTATTTCTTTCGTCTGTTTCCTTGCGCTACCTCGTAAACGCGGGTGACAGCGACAAAGCAAAATAAATAAATATAAATAAATAAATAAATATATATATATATATATATATATATATATATATATATATATATATATATATATATATATATATATATATATATATATATATATATATATATATATATAAATACATATATATATATATATATATATATATATATATATATATATATATATATATATATATATATATATATATATATATATATATATATATATATATTTATTATTTATTTATTATACTTTGTCGCTGTCTTCCGCGTTTGCGAGGTAGCGCAAGGAAACAGACGAAAGAAATGGCCCAACCCCCCACCCATACACATGTATATACAGACGTCCACACACGCAAATATACATACCTACACAGCTTTCCATGGTTTACCCCAGACGCTTCACATGCCTTGATTCAATCCACTGACAGCACGTCAACCCCTGTATACCACATCGCTCCAATTCACTCTATTCCTTGCCCTCCTTTCACCCTCCTGCATGTTCAGGCCCCGATCACACAAAATCTTTTTCACTACATCTTTCCACCTCCAATTTGGTCTCCCTCTTCTCCTCGTTCCCTCCACCTTGACACATATATCCTCTTGGTCAATCTTTCCTCACTCATTCTCTACATGTGCCCAAACCACTTCAAAACACCCTCTTCTGCTCTCTCAACCACGCTCTTTTTATTTCCACACATCTCTCTTACCCTTACGTTACTCACTCGATCAAACCACCTCACACCACACATTGTCCTCATACATCTCATTTCCAGCACATCCATCCTCCTGCGCACAACTCTTTCCATAGCCCACGCCTCGCCACCATACAACATTGTTAGAACCACTTTTTTTTTTTTTTTATTTTTTTTTTTTTTTTATATTATTTTATTAAATTTTTATTTTTCATTTTTTAATTTTTTTTAATTTTTTTTTATTTTTAAATTATTATTTTTTTTATCTTTTTTTTTTTATTATTTATATTTTATTTTTTATTTATTTTTTTTTTTTATTTTATTTTGTTTTTTTTTTATTTTATTCTTTATTTATGTGTATTTTATTTTATAATTTTTTATTAATTATATTTATGTAATATTAATTTTTTAATTTATTTTTTATTTTATTATGTTTTTATTTATATTTTTTTTTTTTTATATATTAGTTATATTTTTTTATTTTATTTTTATTATTTTATTTTATATCATTTTTTTTATTTATATATTTTTTTTTTTTTTTTTTTTTTTTTTTTTTTTTTTTTTTTTTTTTTTTTTTTTTTTTTTTTTTTTTTTTTTTTTTTTTTTTTTTTTTTTTTTTTTTTTTTTTTTTTTTTTTTTTTTTTATTTTTTTTTTTTTTTTTTTTTTTTTTTTTTTTTTTTTTTTTTTTTTTTTTTTTTTTTTTTTTTTTTTTTTTTTTTTTTTTTTTTTTTTTTTTTTTTTTTTTTTTTTTTTTTTTTTTTTTTTTTTTTTTTTTTTTTTTTTTTTTTTTTTTTTTTTTTATTTTTTTTTTTTTTTTTTTTTTTTTTTTTTTTTTTTTTTTTTTTTTTTTTTTTTTTTTATTTTTTTTTTTTTTTTTTTTTTTTTTTTTTTTTTTTTTTTTTTTTTTTTTTTTTTTTTTTATTTTTTTTTTTTTTTTTTTTTATTTTTTTTTTTTTTTTTTTTTTTTTTTTTTTTATTTTTTTTTTTTTTTTTTTTTTTTTTTTTTTTTTTTTTTTTTTTATTTTTTTTTTTTTTTTTTTTTTTTTTTTTTTTTTTTTTTTTTTTTTTTTTTTTTTATTTTTTTTTTTTTTTTTTTTTTTTTTTTTTTTTTTTTTTTTTTTTATTTTTTTTTTTTTTTTTTTTTTTTTTTTTTTTTTTTTTTTTTTTTTTTTTTTTTTTTTTTTTTTTTTTTTTTTTTTTTTTTTTTTTTTTATTTTTTTTTTTTTTTTTTTTTTTATTTTTTTTTTTTTTTTTTTTTTTTTTTTTTTTTTTTTTTTTTTTTTTTTTTTTTTTTTTTTTTTTTTTTTTTTTTTTTTTTATTTTTTTTTTTTTTTTTTTTTTTATTTTTATTTTTTTTTTTTTTTTTTTATTTTTTTTTTTTTTTTTTTTTTTTTTTTTTTTTTTTTTTTTTTTTTTTTTTTTTTTTTTTTTTTTTTTTTTTTTTTTTTTTTTTTTTTATTTTTTTTTTTTTTTTTTTTTTTTTTTTTTTTTTTTTTTTATTTTTTTTTTTTTTTTTTTTTTTTTTTTTTTTTTTTTTTTTTTATTTTTTTTTTTTTTTTTTTTTTTTTTTTTTTTTTTTTTTTTTTTTTTTTTTTTTTTTTTTTTTTTTTTTTTTTTTTTTTATTTTTTTTTTTTTTTTTTTTTTTTTTTTTTTTTTTTTTTTTTTTTTTTATTTTTTTTTTTTTTTTTTTTTTTTTTTTTTTTTTTTTTTTTTTTTTTTTTTTTTTTTTTTTTTTTTTTTTTTTTTTTTTTTTTTTTTTATTTTTTTTTTTTTTTTTTTTTTTTTTTTTTTTTTTTTTTTTTTTTTTTTTTATTTTTTTTTTTTTTTTTTTTTTTTTTTTATTTTTTTTTTTTTTTTTTTTTTTTTTTTTTTTTTTTTTATTTTTTTTTTTTTTTTTTTTTTTTTTTTTTTTTTTTTTTTTTTTTTTTTTTTTTTTTTTTTTTTTTTTTTTTTTTTTTTTTTTTTTTTTAATTATTTTTTAATTTATTTTTAAATATTTTTTTATATTTTTTAATTTTTTTTTTTTTTTTATTTTTTTAAATTTTTTTTAAAAATTAAAATAAAAATTTTTTTTAAAAAATTTTTTTTAAATATACTATTTATTATATCTTTTTAAATTTTTTTTTTTAAAATTTTTTTAATTTTTTATAATATATTTAAATTTTATTTTAATTTTTTTTAATTTTTATAAATTTTTTTTTTTATTATATTTTATTTTTTTTTTAAATTTTTTATTTTATATTTAATTTTTTCTTATATAAAATAAAATATTTAAATTATAATTTTAATTTTAGAAATTAAAAAATTTTTAAAATTATTTTTTTATTATTTTTATTTTTTAATTTTATAATAAAAATTTTTATTTTTTTTTTTTTTTAATTTTTTTTTTTAAAAAGTTATAATTTTTTTATAATTTTTTTTATTTATTATATATATGTTATTAATATATTATTATATAATTATTTTTAAAATTTTAAAATTTTTTTTACACAAAATAACTAGCAAACATAATATAACAAATCCAATAGAAACAACACTAAAAAAACATAAGACTAAACTACAATCAACTGATTCAAATCACTACAACAACAATAATAAAACTAAAAAATCAAACACTTTAAAAAATAAACCCACACAAACAAAAAAATAAAAAAAACAAGAAAAACTCACAATACCAAACATTACTCCCACTTAGAGAAATACCAACCACATTTACTCGTATCATTCAAATATTTATTTTTAATAAAAATAAATAAACTATCTGTTATTTAACAATCACCTCATCACAAATCAACATTAAATTATATAACACACACATCCTCTAAACAATATATATCTAACCACACAAAACTACTATCTATATTTACCTTTAAAGAATAAAATTATACTATTCACAAACATTTAATCATCACAAAAATAACCATTAAAAACTACACCCAAAGACAATATTATCAAATAAAATCATATTAATATCATAAACTTTCTATAAATATTATACATACAAAAAAAACCAGAATATAAAAACATAACCCAACTACAACTATAATAATATACGAAAAAAACAAAACCAGCTGTATTACACAATAACATAAACAAAAACCAAACAACATTACCACTAAGAAAAATTAAACTTAAAATTTCATTATAATTATAATTAATAAAACTCAAAAAACCCTTCTATCACATTATCATAAATAATAAAATATCAACCTCTTACATTCTCTAGATCAATTCTATCTCACTTACAAACTTATGAACTATATACTTCTTTTTATTACATTCAATATATTAAAACCTAAAAAATTACCGATCTCACCTTCAAACTAATTTTAATTAAATACACAAAAATAAAAGGAAACCACAAACCTCAATTCCCATACAATAAAACTAATATTACCCTTTTATTTTAAATACCATAATATATCAAAATTTTCGAGATTTTGTTTTTTTTATCATTAAATTAATATTTAAATTCTTCATAAATTACTTTTTCAGTAACTATACTTACAAAACCAAAAATCCTAAAAACTAAACAATATTACACAACAATAATAACCTAATATAAATATATCACAACCATATTAATAGAAAAACTTACAACAAACCAAAAAACATAACCGCCAACAACCTACCAAACCAAACTATTAAATACCAACAACAATTCACTTACCAACACAACTCCATCTACCCAACGAAAACAACACCCAAAAATCAAGCAACAAAACATCACAACATTTTAAAATAAGTTAATATAAAACAACTCATTTAAATCAACGAAACCAACAAAAACAACCATAAACAACACAATAAAATAATCTAAATCTCATCAATTAATACCCAACAATAGTAATACCTATTAAATAACAAACCAACACCACGTCAGCAACACACAAAAATATAATTGCGTACCATTAACTCAAATAACAAAACCCCCCATATTACCAACCAAACTAATCCACAATAACAATCAATACCCTTCAATACCCTCAAAAAAAAAACAGAAAAAACACAAAAATTCACTAACACCACCACCCATAACCCTATACCACTAGCCTCAAAAGACTTCACTACATAAATGAAAGAAAAACACCATTCTCCCCCTAAACTGACTGAAATCACTTAATACTAAAAAACATAATCCACACTATAAATCTAAAAACAAAAAAAAAATACAACACAGCTTAAAAACACACAAAAAAACACAAAAAAACCACACCAACCAAAACAATCCTAAAACTAATAAATTAAAACATTAAGTTTAATTATCATCTATACATAACTAATTATATATTATATTAACCTAAACTCCCTAACACTAGACTCACAGAAAAATGCAAAACCTAAATAAGTGGTCAAATTACCATCAAAAATTAGATACTCTAAAATTTTCACTAATCGATAAAATTATTCAATATATAATAATAGTAATATATGTAACAAATAAAAACATAGATTAAACACCATCAAAGTTCAAAAAAGTACTGCAAATACTCACTAAAACAACTAAATAGGGAAACAACCAAAAAAATAATATACAAGCCTCACCCTAATAACAACCAAACTAACTTTAAATACCAAACGAAGTATCAAACTCAACAAAACATTACAAACACACATAAAACAAAAACCAAAATACAAAATAGATAAATATAACAAACAAAAAAACTAAAGCCTAAACAAAAAACACATACAACCCAAACCCCAATACAAAATAAAATCAACCAAAATAACAACATCAAACAATAAATAAAAACCAAACTAGCACGAAAACATAAATCCAAACATAATATAGAAACAAAACACCAACAAAAAAACCAAACAAGAACAACAAACAAAACTAAAAGCAAACACTTTAAAAACAATACCAAAAAACCAACCATAACAATTCACAAACCCAAAAACAAACACAAACACAAACCACCACAACAAAACACACAAACATAAACACAACCAATCAACCACTACACCAAAAAATAAAAAAAATACACTACCCAAACCACAACAGATACACATAAACATAAACTACTTACACAATCCAAACAACACAAAAAAACTATACCATCACAACCAACACACAATCACTCCACACAAACTCAAAAAAAAAAAATTAAAAACACCAAAAACAAACAACTACATCCACAAAAAACAAAACACAAACAACATCAAAACCCAATAACAATTCAACCTATATAACAACACAAAAATAAAAATCACAAACAATCAACAAAATAACAAAACAACAACAACAACTATCCACACAAACCCTGACAAATAAAATAAACAACCCACACCAAAAGCAACTAGGTACTACCCTAGAACTAAGACATACAGTTTCCAAACCTTATTACTATACAATTATTACGATTAAAAATCATACACTACCATACTCTTTATCAAATGATCTTAAAACCATCCCCCTACTACCACCACTCCCAAAAGAAGTATCACATTACTATAGAAATATATTACATAAACAATATTCTAATACCTTACCACATTTTACAGCTCGTATCTCTCTAGATTTATATATACTACAAAATAAACATCTAGCACTACTTTGATTAATAAAATATTAGACTATAATGTGGTTATTTATAAGTAAATAACAATTTATACCCAAGTATAACATGGTTATAACTCTCTTAAAAAAAGAATCATTTAGAAAAACCTTATACTGTGATTTAAAAATTTAACACATATATATATATACAATTTTTAAAACCTTTTTTATTATCTATCTATGTTCGTTAACTAGGTAAAAGTTATCCATATTCTTAGTTATATAACTTTTTTGTAAGAATTATATGCTACTAACCACATTTATATCCAAATCCTTCTCCATGTATCTATCAGTTATTAACATTTACAAGATTTCATTTAAGAAATTATTAATATAACTATATATCTTATCTAAATAAAATCTATAACCCACTTATTCTTATCAATCAATAATAATAATTAATTTTTTTTAAAAATTTTTATCCCTTATTATCAAATTATTATTCGTAATGAGCAATGTTACTATACTTAATTTAGTATATCAATTAATATTTATCTCACGGGTGGTTTTTGTACTAATTGAATTTAATTATTATACTATCTCCTAATACAATCATTCAGTAAATTTCAACTTCTCAAAATATATGATATCCTATGTTCTCTTAATGAATCTCATGAAGTATATTTAAATACTGTACCATGTTTAATTTCTTTTTAACATCTCTTTCAATTTAAATATCCGCTGCCAGATCCACTCCCAGATATCTAAAGCACTTCACTTCCTCCAGTTTTTCTCCATTCAAACTCACCTCCCAATTGACTTGACCCTCAACCCTACTGTACCTAATAATCTTGCTCTTATTCACATTTACTCTTAACTTTCTTCTTCCAAACACTTTACCAAACTCAGTCACCAGCTTCTGCAGTTTCTCACATGAATCAGCCACCAGCGCTGTATCATCAGCGAACAACAACTGACTCACTTCCCAAGCTCTCTCATCCCCAACAGACTTCATACTTGCCCCTCTTTCCAAAACTCTTGCATTTACCTCCCTAACAACCCCATCCATAAACAAATTAAACAACCATGGAGACACCACACACCCCTGCCGCAAACCTACATTCACTGAGAACCAATCACTTTCCTCTCTTCCTACACGTACACATGCCTTACATCCTCGATAAAAACTTTTCACTGCTTCTAACAACTTTCCTCCCACACCATATATTCTTAATACCTTCCACAGAGCATCTCTATCAACTCTATCATATGCCTTCTGCAGATCCATAAATGCTACATACAAATCCATTTGCTTTTCTAAGTATTTCTCACATACATTCTTCAAAGCAAACACCTGATCCACACATCCTCTACCACTTCTGAAATATTATGGATAGAGTTGTGCGCAGGTGGGTGGATGTGCTGGAAATGAGATGTTTGAGGAGAATGTTTGGTGTGAGGTGGTTTGATCGAGTAAGTAATGTAAGGGTAAGAGGGATGTGTGGAAAAAAAAAGAGCGTGGCTGAGAGAGCAGAAGAGGGTGTTTTGAAATGGTTTGGGTACCTGGAGAGAATGAGTGAGGAAAGATTAACTAAGAGGATATATGTGTCGGAAGTGGAGGGAACGAGAAGTGGGAGACCAAATTGGAGGTGGAAAGATGTAGTGAAAAAGATTTTGTGTGATTGGGGCCTGAACATGCAGGAGGGTGAAAGGCGGGCAAGGAATAGAGTGAATTGGATCGATGTGGTATACCGGGGTTGACGTGCTGTTAGTGGATTAAATCAGGGCGTGTGAAGCGTCTGGGGTAAACCATGGAGAGTTGTGTGGGGCATGGATGTGGAAAGGGAGCTGTGGTTTCGGGCATTATTGCATGACAGCTAGAGACTAAATGTGAACGAAAGGGGCCTTTGTTGTCTTTTCCAAGTGCTACCTCACACACATGAGGGGCGAGGGGGATGGTATGCCATGTGTGGCGAGGTGGCGATGAGAATGAATAAAGGCAGACAGTGTGAATTGTGTGTGTATGGGTATATATGTATGTGTCTGTGTGTATATATATATATGTGTACATTGAGATGTATAGGTATGTATATTTGCGTGTGTGGACGTGTGTGGAGCCTACTGAACTCACAAATAAATTATCAAAATGGTTAGTTTCCTTATTAAGCCCTTTAGTGGGTAAGGTATCAAATTATAAAATCATGAACAATGTAGATTTAGTCAACAAGCTAAACAATATCAATATCAATTTTGATTTCAAACTAGTTAGCTCTGACGTTTCCTCACTTTTCACTAAAGTTCCAGTTGATGACCTTTTAGAATATTTATTTGATGTCTTGGATGATATTCAATTACCTGTTTCAAAGTCTAATTTCATTGAACTGATAAAATTGTGTATAAAAGACTGTATTTCAATCTAATGGAGATTATTATGCTCAAAAATTTGGTATGGCAATGGGTGACTCTCTTTCACCTATACTAAGTAATCTTTATGTGGAATTTTTTGAAACAAAATTACTAAAGGATATCTTACCTTCTAATGCAATTTGGTTTAGGTAGGTAGATGATGTTCTTTGTGTTTGGCCAACAAATGAAAATTTACAAATATTTCTCCCCTTACTTAACAATTTAGTACCTTCCATCAAATTTACTGTAGAAAATGAAAATAATGGTATGTTACCATTTTTAGATTGCATGATCCATAGACAAGGAAACAAGTTTAAGTTTAGCATATGCAGAAAACCCACCAATGTATGCTCATATATCCATTATTACTCATCTCAACATGACAGAGTTAAATTATCATAATTTCAATCTTCGTTCCTAAGGGCATTACGTATTTGCAGTCCAGAGTCTATTGATGATGAGTTTGAGAAGATATATTCTATTGGATCTAAGTTAAAGTACCCTAGATCTTTCATTGATAAATCCCTTAAGTTAGGAAAGTAATCATTTTATAGATTTGAGCCCAAACCTCCCATTGACACCAAGAATCTTTTAGTTCTCCCTTTTAATAATAATTTCATTTTTCTTCCCAGGTTGCTTAAATCCTTTAATGTAAATGTTGCCTTTACTAACAATAATACTATAAACAATATCTTAATCAGGAAATCACTAGAAAATTCTTTTGGTTGCAACTAT
>NC_092239.1:25999661-26042161 GCF_036320965.1 Panulirus ornatus
ATGATTATTGGTGCATATGCACCTGGGCATGAGAAGAAAGATCATGAGAGGCAAGTGTTTTGGGAGCAGCTGGATTAGTGTGTTAGTGGTTTTGATGCACAAGACCGGGTTATAGTGATGGGTGATTTGAATGGAAAGGTGAGTAATGTACTAGTTGAGTGAATAATTTGTATACATGGAGTGTTCAGTGTTGTAAATGGAAATGGTGAAGAGCTTGTAGATTTATGTGCTGAAATAGAACTGGTGATTGGGAATACCTGATTTAAATGCGAGATATACATAAGTATACGTATGTAAGTAGAAGAGATGGTCAGAGAGCGTTATTGGATTACGTGTTAATTGATAGACGCATGAAAGAGAGAATTTTGGATGTTAATGTGCTGAGAGGTGCAACTGGAGGGATGTCTGATCATTATCTTGTGGAGGCGAAGGTGAAGATTTGTGGAGGTTTTCAGAGAAGAAGAGAGAATGTTGGGGGAAAGAGAGTGGTGAGAGTAAGTGAGCTTGTGAAGGACACTTGTGTGAGGAAGTACCAGGAGAGACTGAGTACAGAATGGAAAAAAGTGGGAACAAAGGAGGTAAGGGGAGTGGGGGAGGAATGGAATGTATTTAGGGAACCAGTAATGACTTGCGCAAAAGATGCTTGTGGCATGAGAAGCGTGGGAGGTGGGTTAATTTGAAAAGGTAGTGAGTGGTGGGATGAAGACGTAAGATTATTCGTGAAAGAGAAGAGAGAGACATTTCGACGATTTTTGCTGGGAAAAAGAGCAAATGAGTGGGAGAGGTATAAAAGAAAGAGGCAGGAGGTCAAGAGAAAGGTGCAAGAGGTGAAAAAGAGGGCAAATGAGAGTTGGGGTGAGAGAGTATCATTAAATTTTACGGAGAATAAAAAGATGCATTGGAAGGAGGTAAAAAAAGTGCGTAAGACGAGGGAGCAAATGGGAACTTCAGTGAAATGGCTAATGGGGAGGTGATAACAAGTAGTGGTGATGTGAGAAGAAGGAGTGAGTATTTGGAAGGTTTGTTGAATGTGTTTGATGATAGAGTGGCAGATATATATATATATATATATATATATATATATACATATATATATATATATATATATATATATATATATATATATATATATATATATATATATATATATATATATATATATATATATATATATATATATATATATATTTTCTTTTTCTTTCGTACTATTCGCCATTTCCCACGTCAGCGAGGTAGCGTTAAGAACAGAGGAATGGGCCTTTGAGGGAACATCCTCACCTGGCCCCCTTCTCTGTTCCTTCTTTTGGAAAATTGAAAAAAACGAGAGGGGAGGATTTCCAGCCACCCGCTCCCTCCCCTTTTAGTCGCCTTCTACGACACGCAGGGAATACGTGGGAAGTATTCTTTCTCCCCTATCCCCAGGGATGATATATATATATATTTATATATATTATCTATTATACTTTGTCGCCGTCTCCCGCGTTTGCGAGGCAGCGCAAGGAAACAGACGAAAGAAATGGCCCAACCCCCCCCCATACACATGTATATATATATACGTCCACACACGCAAACATACACACCCACACAGCCCCCCACGGCTCATATATATATATATATATATATATATATATATATATATATATATATATATATATATATATATATATATATATATATATATATATATATATATATATATATATATATATATATATATATATATATATATCCAAAACTCATGCATTTACCTCCCTAACAACCCCATCCATAAACAAATTAAACAACCTTTGAGACATCACACACCCCTGCCGCAAACCTACATTCACTGAGAACCACTCACTTTCCTCTCTTCCTACACGTACACATGCCTTACATCCTCGATAAAAACTTTTCACTGCTTCTAACAACTTTCCTCCCACACCATATATTCTTAATACTTTCCACAGAGCAACTCTATCAATTCTATCATATGCCTTCTCCAGATCCATAAATGCTACATACAAATCCATTTGCTTTTCTAAGTATTTCTCACATACATTCTTCAAAGCAAACACTTGATCCACACATCCTCTACCACTTCTGAAACCACACTGCTCTTCCCCAATCTGATGCTCTGTACATGCCTTCACCCTCTCAATCAATACCCTCCCATATAATTTACCAGGAATACTCAACAAACTTATACCTCTGTAATTTGAGCACTCACTCTTATCCCCTTTGCCTTTGTACAATGGCACTATGCACGTATTCCGCCAATCCTCAGGCACCTCAGCATGAGTCATACATACATTAAATAACCTTACCAACCAGTCAACAATACAGTCACCCCCTTTTTTAATAAATTCCACTGCAATACCATCCAAACCTGCTGCCTTGCCGGCTTTCATCTTCCGCAAAGCTTTCACTACCTCTTCTCTGTTTACCAAATCATTTTCCCTAACCCTCTCACTTTGCACACAACCTCGACGAAAGCACCCTATATCTGCCACTCTATCGTCAAACACATTCAACAAACCTTCAAAATACTCACTCCATCTCCTTCTCACATCACCACTACTTGTTATCACCTCCCCATCAGCGCCCTTCACTGAAGTTCCCATTTGCTCCCTTGTCTTACGCACTTTATTTACCTCCTTCCAGAACATCTTTTTATTCTCCCTAAAATTTAATGATACTCTCTCACCCCAACTCTCATTTGCCCGTTTTTTCACCTCTTGCACCTTTCTCTTGACCTCCTGTCTCTTTCTTTTATACATCTCCCACTCAATTGCATTTTTTCCCTGCAAAAATCGTCCAAATGCCTCTCTCTTCTCTTTCACTAATACTCTTACTTCTTCATCCCACCACTCACTACCCTTTCTAATCAACCCACCTCCCACTTTTCTCAGCCACAAGCATCTTTTGCGCAATCCATCACTGCTTCCCTAAATACATCCCATTCCTCCCCCACTCCCCATACTTCCATTGTTCTCACCTTTTTCCATTCTGTACTCAGTCTCTCCTGGTACTTCCTCACACAGGTCTCCTTCCCAAGCTCACTTACTCTCACCACCCTCTTCATCCCAACATTCACTCTTCTTTTCTGAAAACCCATACAAATCTTCACCTTAGCCTCCACAAGATAATGATCAGACATCACTCCAGTTGCACCTCTCAGCACATTTACATCCAAAAGTGCAAGAGTTTTGGAAAGAGGGGCAAGTATGAAGTCTGTTGGGGATGAGAGAGCTTGGGAAGTGAGTCAGTTGTTGTTCGCTGATGATACAGCGCTGGTGGCTGATTCATGTGAGAAATTGCAGAAGCTGGTGACTGAGTTTGGTAAAGTGTGTGAAAGAAGAAAGTTAAGAGTAAATGTGAATAAGAGCAAGGTCATTAGGTACAGTAGGGTTGAGGGTCAAGTCAATTGGGAGGTGAGTTTGAATGGAGAAAAACTTGAGGAAGTGAAGTGTTTTAGATATCTGGGAGTGGATCTGGCAGCGGATGGAACCATGGAAGCGGAAGTGGATCATAGGGTGGGGGACGGGGCGAAAATTCTGGGAGCCTTGAAGAATGTGTGGAAGTCGAGAACATTATCTCGGAAAGCAAAAATGGGTATGTTTGAAGGAATAGTGGTTCCAACAAATTTGTATGGTTGCGAGGCGTTGGCTATGGATAGAGTTGTGCGCAGGAGGATGGATGTGCTGGAAATGAGATGTTTGAGGACAATGTGTGGTGTGAGGTGGTTTGATCGAGTAAGTAACGTAAGGGTAAGAGAGATGTGTGGAAATAAAAAGAGCGTGGCTGAGAGAGGAGAAGAGGGTGTTTTGAAATGGTTTGGGCACATGGAGAGAATGAGTGAGGAAAGATTGACCAAGAGGATATATGTGTCGGAGGTGGAGGGAACGAGGAGAAGAGGGAGACCAAATTGGAGGTGGAAAGATGGAGTGAAAAAGATTTTGTGTGATCGTGGCCTGAACATGCAGGAGGGTGAAAGGAGGGCAAGGAATAGAGTGAATTGGAGCGATGTGGTATACCGGGTTGACGTGATGTCAGTGGATTGAATCGGGGCATGTGAAGCGTCTGGGGTAAACCATGGAAAGCTGTGTAGGTATGTATATTTTGCGTGTGTGGACGTATGTATATACATGTGTATGGGGGGGGGTTGGGCCATTTCTTTCGTCTGTTTCCTTGCGCGACCTCGCAAACGCGGGAGACAGCGACAAAGCAAAAAAAAAAAAAATATATATATATATATATATATATATATATATATATATATATATATATATATATATATATATATATATATATATATATATTATATATATATATATATATTTATTTATTTCTGATTATGCATCCTCCACTGTCAGGGAAAATATTAAACATTCCATACATGACATAAGAACAGTTACGTCGATAAAATCACGCTATAACATAAACAATGAAAGATATGAATAAACTTACAAGGCAAGATATGCTGTAGAACACGAAATCCATATAAACATCACGTAAAAATGAATGACAATTGACCGTAGACACGTTGAGTAAATCTATATACGACATAAGCAATTGCTTGTATATGATTTGATAGAATTAAGAAATCTTTTTTGAAACACCACAAGAGGCTTACATTTGTTTGTCTCCTTTTAGTCAATCACTTTAATTTTTATTTTCAACCCGAGTATACAGGCGATTTATATTTATAGCGCTGGCTACTACGTTTTCCACGTATATTCCAAGCATTCTTAAGAGAAATGTTATCACAGCTTTTGTCACCAGAGATCATGAAATTTGTTCTAACTTCACGACACCTCATTTTGATTCCAAATTTCAGAAACGCTGCATATCGTTAAATTGAAATATTCAAAGTACTTTGACACAAGCTTTGCTAAACAGCTTACTGAACGACAGCAACCTAACAGTAGATATGTTTTGTTTATGAAGGTATCATGTATATTCTCAATTAGCTTTATCGATCACAGCAGATTTTAATTTAGGTTAGTAAATCAATAATTGATTTTTACTGTTCCTACTAAAAGTAGTTTCATTCCATCATGACACTGTTGCCCTCCCTCAGCAGATAACCTTGTCATGGTCCATCATATCAGATGTTATTTTTCCTCTCCATGTCCTCCTATGTACCTTGCTCCGTCCCTTATCACAGGGTCTCTACTAGAAAGAGAAAAATTAAATAGTATGAAAAGAAAAATTCCTGTGGAAAAATAAGGGAATAAAAGACATATTCTAAGAGAAATCGGAGAATCAAACTAAAAAAAAAAGAGAATGGTAAAAATCAGAAATATTCATCTATAAAGCTTAAACATAACGAAGATTATGATTACTGGTAACTATCAGAGAGATAGAAACTGGCACATAGATCCACCACTCTATCGGCTGATTGGTTACCGAAAACCTTCAATTAGCTGGCAATATTTTCATGTGCAATCAACTGCAGCTCAGAAAACATGCATCATGATGATGCCTATAGCAGCTAGAGGCCTAATGAAAATATCTCTTGTTCCTAACTTTTCCCACCTCCTTATCATCATCATCACTATTATTACTATCATTATCATAATTATTATTATTATCATTATTATAATTATTATTATTATTATTATTATTATTATTATTATTATTATTATTATTATTATTATTATTATCATTATTGTTATTATTATTATCATTATCATTATTATCATTACTGTTGTTATCATTACTATTATTATTATTATTATTATTATTATCATTATTATTATTATCATTATCATTATTATTATTATTATTATTATTATTATTATTATTATTATTATCATTATTATTATTATTATCATTACTATTATTATTATTATAATCATTATCATTATTATTATTATTATCATTATTATTATTATTATTATTATTATTATTATTGTTACTATCATGATTATCATTATCATTATTACTATCATTATTATCATTATCATCATTATTATCATTATCATTATTATTATTATTATCATCATCATTATTATTATTATTACTATTATTATTATCATTATTTCGTTTATATTATGCTTTGTCGCTGTCTCCCACTTAAGCGAGGTAGCGCAAGCAAACAGACGAAAGAATGGCCCAACCCACCCAAATACACATGTATATACATACACGTCCACACACACAAATATCCATACCTATACATCTCAATGTACACATATATATACACACACAGACATATACATATATACACATGTATATAATTCATACGGTGTGCCTTTATTTATTCCCATTGCCACCTCACCACACATGAAATAACAACCCCCTCCCCCCTCATGTGTGCGAGGTAGCGCTAGGAAAAGACAACAAAGGCCACATTAGTTCACACTCAGTCTCTAGCTGTCATGTAATAATGCACCGAAACCACAGCTTCCTTTCCACATCCAGGCCCCACAGAACGTTCCATGGTTTACCCTAGACGCTTCACATGCCCTGGTTCAATCCACTGACAGCACGTCGACCCCGGTATACCACATCGCTCCAAATCATTCTATTCATTTCACCGTCCTGCATGTTTAGACCCCGATCACACAAAATCTTTTTCACTTCATCTTTCCACCTCCAATTTGGTCTCCCACTTCTCCTCGTTCCCTCCGCCTGTGACACACATATCTTCATGGTCAATCTTTCCCCACTCATTCTCTCCATGTGACCAAACCATTTCAAAACACGCTCTTCTGCTCTCTCAACCACGCTCTTTTTATTTCCACACATCTCTCTTACCCTTACATTACTTACTCGATCAAACCACCTCACAGCACATATTGTCCTCAAACATCTCATTTCCAGCGCATCCACCCTCCTGCGCACAACTCTATCCATAGCCCACGCCTCGCAGGCATACAATATTGTTGGAACCACTATTCCTTCAAACATACCCATTTTTGCTTTCCGAGACAATGTTCTCGACTTTTACACATTCTTCAAGGCTCCCAGAATTCTCGCCCCCACCCCCACCCTATGATTCACTTCCGCTTCCATGGGTCCATCCGCTGCCAGATCCACTCCCAGATATCTAAAACACTTTACTTCCTCCAGTTTTTCTCCATTCAAACTTACCTCCCAATTGACTTGAACCTCAACCCTACTGTACCTAACAACCTTGTTCTTATTCACATTTACTCTTAACTTTCTTCTTCCAAACACTTTACCAAACTCAGTCACCAGCTTCTGCAGTTTCTCACATGAATCAGCCACTAGCGCTGTATCATCAGCTAGCAACAACTGACTCACTTCCCAAGCTCTCTCATCCACAACAGACTGTATACTTGCCCCTCTTTCCAAAACTCTTGCATTCACCTCCCTATCAACCCCATCCATAAACAAATTAAACAACCATGGAAACATCACACACCCCTGCCGCAAACCTACATTCACTGAGAAACAGTCACTTTCCTCTCTTCCTACACGTACACATGCCTTACATCCTCGATAAAAACTTTTCACTGCTTCTAACAACTTGCCTCCCACACCATATATTCTTAATACCTTCCACAGAGCATCTCTATCAACTCTATCATATGCCTTCTCCATATCCATAAATGCTACATAAAAATCCATTTGCTTTTCTAAGTATTTCTCACACACATTCTTCAAAGCAAACACCTGATCCACACATCCTCTACCACTTCTGAAACCACACTGCTCTTCCAAAATCTGATGCTCTGTACATGCCTTCACCCTCTCATGCAATACCCTCCCATATAATTTACCAGGAATACTCAACAAACTTATACCTCTGTAATTTGAGCACTCACTCTTATCCCCCCTCCCTTTGCCTTTGTACAAAATCACTATGCAAGCATTCCGCCAATCCTCAGGCACCTCACCATGAATCATGAATACATTAAATAACCTTACCAACCAGACAACAATACAGTCACCCCCTTTTTTAATGAATTGCACTGCAATACCATCCAAACCTGCTATCTTGCCGGCTTTCATCTTCCGCAAAGCTTTTACTACCTCTTCTATGTTTACCAAATCATTTTCCCTAACCCTCTCACTTTGCACACCACCTCGACCAAAACACCCTAAATCTGCCACTCTATCATCAAACACATTCAACAAACCTTCAAAATACTCACTCCATCTCATTCTCACATCACCACTACTTGTTATCACCTCCCCACCAACCCCCTTCACTGAAGTTCCCATTTGCTCCCTTGTCTTACGCACTTTATTTACCTCCTTCCAAAACATCTTTTTATTTTCCCTAAAATTTAATGATACTCTCTCACCCCAACTCTCATTTGCCCTCTTTTTTACCTCTTGCACCTTTCTCTTGACCTCCTGTCTCTTTCTTTTATACATCTCCCAGTCATTTGCATTTTTTCCCTGCAAAAATCGTCCAAATGCCTCTCGCTTCTCTTTCACTAATAATCTTACTTCTTCATCCCACCACTCACTACCCTTTCTAATCAACCCACCTCCCACGCTTCTCATGCCTCAAGCATCTTTTGCGCAAGCCATCACTGCTTCCCTAAATACATCCTATTCTTTCCCCACTCCCCTTACCTCCTTTGTTCACACCTTTTTCCATTCTGTACTCAGTCTCTCCTGGTACTTCCTCACACAAGTCTCCTTCCCAAGCTCACTTACTCTCTCCACTCTCTTCACCCCAACATTCTCTCTTCTTTTTTGAAAACCCCTACAAATGTTCACCTTCGCCTCCACAAGATAATGATCAGACATCCCTCCAGTTGCACCTTTCAACACATTAACATCCAAAAGTCTCTCTTTCGCGCGCCTATCAATTAACACTTAATCCAATAACGCTCTCTGGCCATCTCTCCTACTTAAATACGTATACTTATGAATATCTCGCTTTTTAAACCAGGTATTCCCAATCGCCAGTCCTATTTCAGCACATAAATCTACAAGCTCTTCACCATTTCCATTTAGAACACTGAGCACCCCATGTATACCAATTATTCCCTCAATTGTCACATTACTCACCTTTGCATTTAAATCACCCATCACTATAACCCGGTCTTGTGCATCAAAACCACTAACACACTCATTCAGCTGCTCCCAAAACATTTGCCTCTCATGATCTTTCTTCTCATGCCCAGGTGCATATGCACCAATAATCACCCATCTCTGTCCATCAACTTTCAGTTTTACCCTTATCAATCTAGAGTTTACTTTTTTACACTCTATAACATACTCCCACAACTTCTGTTTCAGGAGTATTTCTACTCCTTCCCTTGCTCTTGTCCTCTCACTAACCCCTGACTTTACTCCCAAGACATTCCCAAACCACTCTTCTCCTTTACCCTTGAGCTTCGTTTCACTCAGAGCCAAAACATCCAGGTTCCTTTCCTCAAACATACTACCCATCTCTCCTTTTTTCTCATCTTGGTTACATCCACAAACTTTTAGACACCCCAATCTGAGCCTTCGAGGAGGATGAGCACTCACCGCGTGACTCCTTCTTCTGTTTCCCATTTTAGAAAGTCAAAATACAAGGAAGGGAGGGTTTCTGTCCCCCCTGCTCCCGTCCCCTTTAGTCGCCTTGTACGACACGTGAGGAATGCGTGGGAAGTATTCTTTCTCCCATATCCCCAGGGACAGGGGATTGTTATCATAACTATTATTCATATATATTTAACCTCTGAGAATTAGCAATAAGATTTCAGAGTAAAAGACAACCGTATTAGAAGGGAATTATGATAAGATTGTTATATCTGAATCTTGGTTATATGTAACATGAGATTTCCTCGCTTCATACGTCATCCCACGATACAACAGACTCTGTTTAATGGTGATACGAAGAGTATAGTAAGCGATGGTGTCCTAAGAGCATCGACTTCAACTTTGTAATGAGCGTAAGAATATGATAGTGTGACCAGTTTATAGTCTACATAAACACCAGATTTAGACGACAGATCTTATGATCATTTAGCAGAAATTTGCCATTAATGATATTCTGTCATAGTAGGACATTTAACTGTACTGGGACCTAAGAGGATGGAATCATTTTCCAGTAGCTCCCAGTGCGTACTCTACCTAAATTTGCTTGATTGTGACCTAATCCAGTTAGCTGAGTAACCCACACGCGGCGAGATCATATTAGATCTCGTTAGTAATACTGAAATTGAAGAAAAGTTTGGTACAAATGATAACCGACATTTTGCTTTTGAAATCATTTACAATACTGCGTCACGAAATGATATGGTCGATTTCAAACTTACGATTTCTAATGATCAATTTACTCTTGACAGACAAGTCTGGAATGGTATGGTCAATGAAAACGATATGAACGTTGCTCGGAAAAGCTTCAGTAGATCCTTCAAATCATCAGAGGCAACGTATGTTCCAAATCCGTAGTAGACAATGTGTTTCTAGACCGAAATCAAGATGGCGAAACAGTGAAATAAAGAGTGTCTGTTGTCTGATGAAGTAGCTCGTAAGAAACTCACAACGAAGTAAGCCTCAGTATGAAGCGTATATGACTGTAAAGAGCAAAATCAATCCTAAGGAGTTTTATAGTTATGTTAGAAGCAAAAAAGTATTTACCCAGTTAATTGGTTAATTGGGGACTTGGTCTCAGTAAAATAAGTCATGGCAGATAATTCAAATGACTCTTTTGCATCTGTCCCGAGTCCATTTCTACAGATGAGAGATGACAACATTCCTCACCAAATCAACATAAAAGCTGAAGAAATGCTATCAGCAATAAGCGGAATGAGAGTAAATGAAAGGCAGATCTTGATAAGTTTCATCCAAGGGCAATAATGGTAGTAAAGCCCTTGACCGCCCTTTTCAGTGAGTCACTTCCTTCGGAGAAAGTACCAGGTGAATGAAAGTTTGGTAATGCAGCATTTTCAAAACGTCACTCCTGGAAATCATCGTCCATTTATCATATGGTCTGTAGTTGGAGAATATACGGATATCATCATTCAAGACAAACCATTTAGAGGAGCACCGCTTAATGAACGAATCTGAGAATAGTTTTTCGACGCTCCTGTCTGACAAATATCCTTGATTTCTTCTATGTTATGATAGCACTTCTTTGATATGATAGCCCTTGGTAGTGATGGGGTTGTACATACTTCGATGGAGAGTAAATCAAGTGATTGACCGTAAATAAAGAGTTGTGATTAATGATCATACATCTGAATAGGTAGCCTTAAAGTGGCGTGCCACTAGGATTATAGTCTTGACACCTGTTCTCTTTCTCATCTATATCAGTGAAATCAATAATGGGTTGCATTGCTAGAGATCAAACTTCACAGAATATGTTAAGCTTTGAAATAAATCTACAAATGAGCCTGAACGTCTACAGCTTCAGACTGACATAGAAAAATTGATATACATCGATAAGTGAGGAGTTTTATGTATCATTATCAAAAACGAGAAGGTAAGCTGAAGTATGAATTCTTTTGAAGTGCAAAAGGTAAATGAGGAATGGGCATAATAATCTCTGGTGACCTGGAATAAAGTAAGCAGTGCAGAGAAGCAATGAAATGAGCGAACAAAATTCTTGGATTCATAGGTAGGGAGGCAGGGCTTTCGAAGTCTAGGGAAATTATCCCTAATCATTTCAGTTCATTGGTTTGTCCCCAACTTCATTACTGCGTTCAGTTTTGGTCACCTACTTGAAAAAGATCTCATGAGAGCCGACCAAACGACTTGAATCAATCCAGTATAGCAAAGAGGAGGTTACGAGGTAATCTAATACAAATAATCAAAATTATAAATAATTCTGATAGTCTTGATGTAACAAGCTACTAACTACTTAACACTTGATTCATTTGATTGTCATAGATGATTGTTACAAACTCATGGTCAGTCGTTTTGCCTCGAATGATGCGAAGAGATTTATCTTCAACAAGATTGTCAACATATGGAATGATTTGCCAATTAGAGTGGTTGAAAGCAATACCAGAGATACGTTCAAGAATTAACTTTATCATTTTTTGTTTCAAGTCCACGACTTACATTACTTGTTCCTCCTTATTCATACCGACAATTTGCAGGTTTTTCTTTTGCATCATCTGTATGTCCTCCACAATATACCACACTTATCTGATGACTTCCATCGACACACAGCCCGCGCAGGGACTGGTCGCTCTGTTGCTGTTTCAAACCTTTCGTATTGCTACTATTATCATTATTATCATTGCGATTATTATTATTATCATTATTATTATTATCATTATCATTATTATTATTATTATTATTATTATTACTATTATTATTATTATTATTATTATTATTATTATTACTATTATTATTATTACTATTATTATTATTATTATTATTATTATTATTATTTTTTTTTTTTTTTTTTTTTTTATACTTTGTCGCTGTCTCCCGCGTTTGCGAGGTAGCGCAAGGAAACAGACGAAAGAAATGGCCCAACCCCCCCCCCCCATACACATGTACATACACACGTCCACACACGCAAATATACATACCTACACAGCTTTCCATGGTTTACCCCAGACGCTTCACATGCCTTGATTCAATCCACTGACAGCACGTCAACCCCTGTATACCACATGACTCCAATTCACTCTATTCCTTGCCCTCCTTTCACCCTCCTGCATGTTCAGGCCCCGATCACACAAAATCTTTTTCACTCCATCTTTCCACCTCCAATTTGGTCTCCCTCTTCTCCTCGTTCCCTCCACCTCCGACACATATATCCTCTTGGTCAATCTCTCCTCACTCATTCTCTCCATGTGCCCAAACCATTTCAAAACACCCTCTTCTGCTCTCTCAACCACGCTCTTTTTATTTCCACACATCTCTCTTACCCTTACGTTACTTACTCGATCAAACCACCTCACACCACACATTGTCCTCAAACATCTCATTTCCAGCACATCCATCCTCCTGCGCACATCTCTATCCATAGCCCACGCCTCGCAACCATACAACATTGTTGGAACCACTATTCCCTCAAACATACCCATTTTCGCTTTCCGAGATAATGTTCTCGACTTCCACACATTTTTCAAGGCTCCCAAAATTTTCGCCCCCTCCCCCACCCTATGATCCACTTCCGCTTCCATGGTTCCATCCGCTGACAGATCCACTCCCAGATATCTAAAACACTTCACTTCCTCCAGTTTTTCTCCATTCAAACTCACCTCCCAATTGACTTGAACCTCAACCCTACTGTACCTAATAACCTTGCTCTTATTCACATTTACTCTCAACTTTCTTCTTCCACACACTTTACCAAACTCAGTCACCAGCTTCTGCAGTTTCTCACATGAATCAGCCACCAGCGCTGTATCATCAGCGAACAACAACTGACTCACTTCCCAAGCTCTCTCATCCCCAACAGACTTCATACTTGCCCCTCTTTCCAGGACTCTTGCATTTACCTCCCTTACAACCCCATCCATAAACAAATTAAACAACCATGGAGACATCACACACCCCTGCCGCAAACCTACATTCACTGAGAACCAATCACTTTCCTCTCTTCCTACACGTACACATGCCTTACATCCTCGATAAAAACTTTTCACTGCTTCTAACAACTTGCCTCCCACACCATATATTCTTAATACCTTCCACAGAGCATCTCTATCAACTCTATCATATGCCTTCTCCAGATCCATAAATGCTACATACAAATCCATTTGCTTTTCTAAGTATTTCTCACATACATTCTTCAAAGCAAACACCTGATCCACACATCCTCTACCACTTCTGAAACCGCACTGCTCTTCCCCAATCTGATGCTCTGTACATGCCTTCACCCTCTCAATCAATACCCTCCCATATAATTTACCAGGAATACTCAACAAACTTATACCTCTGTAATTTGAGCACTCACTCTTATCCCCTTTGCCTTTGTACAATGGCACTATGCACGCATTCCGCCAATCCTCAGGCACCTCACCATGAGTCATACATACATTAAATAACCTTACCAACCAGTCAACAATACAGTCACCCCCTTTTTTTTTTATAAATTCCACTGCAATACCATCCAAACCTGCTGCCTTGCCGGCTTTCATCTTCCGCAAAGCTTTTACTACCTCTTCTCTGTTTACCAAATCATTTTCCCTAACCCTCTCACTTTGCACACCACCTCGACCAAAACACCCTATATCTGCCACTCTGTCATCAGACACATTCAACAAACCTTCAAAATACTCATTCCATCTCCTTCTCACATCACCGCTACTTGTTATCACCTCCCCATTTGCGCCCTTCACTGAAGTTCCCATTTGCTCCCTTGTCTTACGCACCCTATTTACCTCCTTCCAGAACATCTTTTTATTCTCCCTAGAATTTACTGATAGTCTCTCACCCCAACTCTCATCTGCCCTTTTTTTCACCTCTTGCACCCTTCTCTTGACCTCCTGTCTCTTTCTTTTATACTTCACCCACTCAATTGCATTTTTTCCCTGCAAAAATCGTCCAAATGCCTCTCTCTTCTCTTTCACTAATACTCTTACTTCTTCATCCCACCACTCACTACCCTTTCTAAACAGCCCACCTCCCACTCTTCTCATGCCACAAGCATCTTTTGCGCAATCCATCATTGATTCCCTAAATACATCCCATTCCTCCCCCACTCCCCTTACTTCCATTGTTCTCACCTTTTTCCATTCTGTACACAGTCTCTCCTGGTACTTCCCCACACAGGTCTCCTTCCCAAGCTCACTTACTCTCACCACCTTCTTCACCCCAACATTCACTCCTCTTTTCTGAAAACCCATACTAATCTTCACCTTAGCCTCCACAAGATAATGATCAGACATCCCTCCAGTTGCACCTCTCAGCACATTAACATCCAAAAGTCTCTCTTTCGCGCGCCTGTCAATTAACACGTAATCCAATAACGCTCTCTGGCCATCTCTCCTACTTACATAAGTATACTTATGTATATCTCGCTTTTTAAACCAGGTATTCCCAATCATCAGTCCTTTTTCAGCACATAAATCTACAAGCATATTATTATTATTATTATTATTATTATCATTGTTATTATTATTAACATTATTATTATTATCATTATTATTATTACTATTATCATTATTATTATTATTATTCACTTATGCTTCCATGGTTCCATCCGCTGCCAAATCCACTCAAAGATATCTAAAACACTTCACTTCCTCCAGTTTTTCTTCATTCAAATTTACCTCCCAATTGACTTGTCCCTCAACCTTACTGTACTTAATAACCTTGCTCTTATTCACATTTACTCTCAGCATTCTTCTCTCACACACTTTACCAAACTCAGTCACCAGCTTCTGCAGTTTCTCACCCGAATCAGCCACCAGCGCTGTATCATCAGCGAACGACAACTGACTCACTTCCCAAGCTCTATCATCCACAACAGACTGCATACTTGCCCCTCTTTCCAAAACTCTTGCATTCACCTCCCTAACAACCCCATCCATAAACAAATTAAACAACCATGGAGACATCACACACCCCTGCCGCAAACCGACATTCACTGAGAACCAATCACTTTCCTCTCTTCCTACTCGTACACATGCCTTACATCCTCGATAAAAAACTTTTCACTGCTTCTAACAACTTGCCTCCCACACCATATATTCATAATACCTTCCACAGAACATCTCTATCAACTCTATCATATGCCTTCTCCAGATCCATAAATGGTGCATATATATCCATTTGCTTTTCTAAGTATTTCTCACATACATTCTTCAAAGCAAATACCTGATCCACACATCCTCTACCACTTCTGAAACCACACTGCTCTTCCCCAGTCTGATGCTCTGTACATGCCTTCACCGTCTCAATCAATACCCTTCCATACAATTTCCCAGGAATACTCAACAAACTTATACCTCTGTAATTTGAGCACTCAATTTTATCCCCTTTGCCTTTGTACAGTGGCACTATGCAAGCATTCCGCCAGTCGTCAGGCACCTCACCATGAGTCATACATACATTGAATAACCTTACCAATAAGTCAACAATACAGTCACCCCACTTTTTGATAAATTCCACTGCAATGGTATCGAACCCGCCGCCTTGCCATCTTTCATCTTCCGCAAAGCTTTTACTACCTCTTCTCTGTTTGCCAAATCACTTTCCCTAACCCTCTCACTTTGCTCACCACCTCGACCAAAACACCCTATATCTACCACTCTATCATCAAACACATTCAACAAATCTTCAAAATACTCACTCCATCTCATTCTCACATCACCACTACTTGTTATCACCTTCCCATTTGCCCCCTTCACTGATGTTTCCATTTGTTCCTTTGTCTTACGCACTATATTTACCTCCTCCCAAAGCATACTCTCTCACCCCAACTCTTATTTGCCCTCTTTTTCACCTCTTGCACCTTTCCCTTGACCTCCTGTCTCTTTCTTTTATACATCTCCCACTCATTTGCATTATTTCCCTGCAAAAATCGTCCAAATGCCTTTCTCTTCTCTTTCACTAATAATTTTACTTCTTCATCCCACCACTCACTACCCTTTCTAATCTGCCCACCTACCATGCTTTTCATGCCACAAGCATGTTTTGCGCATTCCATCACTGCTTCCCTAGATACATCCCATTCCTCCCCCACTCCCCTTACGTCCTTTGTTCTCACATTTTTCCATTCTGTACTCAGTCTCTCCTGGTACTTCGTCACACAAGTCTCATTTCCAAGCTCACTTAATTATTATTATTATTATTAGTATTATTATTATCATTATTATTATTATCATTATTATTATTATTATTATTATGAGTATTATTATTATCATTATTATTATTATCATTATTATCATTATTATTATTATTATTATTGTTATTATTATTATTATCATTTGTATCATTATTGTTATCATTATTATTGTTATTATTATTATTATTATTATCATTATTATTATTATTATTTTTTTTTTCTTTTTTTTTTGCTTTGTCGCTGTCTCCCGCGTTTGCGAGGTAGCGCAAGGAAACAGACGAAAGAAATGGCCCAAACCACTCCCATATACATGTACATACATACGTCCACACACGCAAATATACATACCTACACAGCTTTCCATGGTTTACCCCAGACGCTTCACATGCCCTGATTCAATCCACTGACATCACGTCAACCCCGGTATACCACATCGATCCAATTCACTCTATTCCTTGCCCTCCTTTCACCCTCTTGCATGTTCAGGCTCCGATCACACAAAATCTTTTTCACTCCATCTTTCCACCTCCAATTTGGTCTCCCACTTCTCCTCGTTCCCTCCACCTCCGACACATATATCCTCTTGGTCAATCTTTCCTCACTCATTCTCTCCATGTGCCCAAACCATTTCAAAACACCCTCTTCTGCTCTCTCAACCACGCTCTTTTTATTTCCGCACATCTCTCTTACCCTTACGTTACTTACTCGATCAAACCACCTCACACCACACATTGTCCTCAAACATCTCATTTCCAGCACATCCATCCTCCTGCGCACAACTCTATCCATAGCCCACGCCTCGCAACCATACAACATTGTTGGAGCCACTATTCCTTCAAACATACCCATTTTTGCTTTCCGAGATAATGCTCTCGACTTCCACACATTCTTCAAGGCCCCCAGAATTTTCGCCCCCTCCCCCACCCTATGATCCACTTCCGCTTCCATGGTTCCATCCGCTGCCAGATCCACTCCCAGATATCTAAAACACTTCACTTCCTCCAGTTTTTCTCCATTCAAACTTACCTCCCAATTGACTTGACCCTCAACCCTACTGTACCTAATAACCTTGCTCTTATTCACATTTACTCTTAACTTTCTTCTTTCACACACTTTACCAAACTCAGTCACCAGCTTCTGCATTTTCTCACATGAATCAGCCACCAGCGCTGTATCATCAGCGAACAACAACTGACTCACTTCCCAAGCTCTCTCATGCCCATTATTATCATTATTATTTATCTATTTATTTATTTATTTTGCTTTGTCGTTGTCTCCCGCGTTAGCGAGGTACCGCAAGGAAACAGATGAAAGAATGGCCCGACCCGCCCACATACACATGTATATACATACATGTCCACACACGCACAATATATATACCTATACATCTCAATGTACACACATATATACACACACAGACATATACATATATACACATGTACATAACTCATACTGTCTGCCTTTATTTGTTCCCATCGCCACCTCGCCACACATGGAATAACAACCCCCTCCACCCTCATGTGTGCGAGGTAGCGCTAGGAAAAACACCAAAGGCCCCATTCGTTCACACTCAGTCTCTAGCTGTCATGTAATAATGTACCGAAACCACAGCTCCCTTTCCACATCCAGACCCCACACACTTTGCATGGTTTACCCTAGACTCTTCACATGCCCTGGTTCAATCCATTGACAGCACGTCGAACCCGGTATACCACATCGTTCCAATTCACTCTATTCCTTACATGCCTTTCACCCTCCTGCATGTTCAGGCCCCGATCACTCAAAATCTTTTTCACTCCATCTTTCCACCTCCAATTTGGTCTCCCACTTCTCGTTCCCTCCACCTCTGACACACATATCCTTTTGGTCAATCTTTCCCCACTCATTCTCTCCATGTGACCAAACCATTTCAAAACACCCTCTTCTGCTCTCTCAACCACACTCTTTTTATTTCCACACATCTCTCTCACCCTTACATTACTTACTTGATCAAACCACCTCACACCACATATTGTCCTCAAACATCTCATTTCCAGCACATCCACCCTCCTGCGCACAACTCTATCCATACCCCACGTCTCGCAACCATACAACATTGTTGGAACCACTATTCCTTCAAACATACCCATTTTTGCTTTCCGAGATAATGTTCTCGACTACCAAACATTCTTCAAGGCTCCCAGAATTTTCGCCCCCTCCCCCACCCTAGGATTCACTTCCGCTTCCATGGTTCCATCCGCTGCCAGATCCACTCCCATATATCTAAAACACTTTACTTCCTCCAGTTTTCCTCCATTCAAACTTGCCTGCCAATTGACTTGACCCTCAACCCTACTGTACCTAATAACCTTGCTCTTATTCACATTTACTCTTAACTTTCTTCTTTCATACACTTTCCCAACCTCAGTCACCACCTTCTGCAGTTTCTCACATGAATCAGCCACCAGCGCTGTATCATCAGCGAACAACAGCTGACTCACTTCCCAAGCTGTCTCATCCACAACAGACTTCATACTTGCCCCTCTTTCCAAAACTCTTGCATTCACCTCCCTAACAACCCCATCCATAAACAAATCAAACAACCATGGAGACATCATATTATTATTATTATTATCATTATTATTATTATTATTATTATTATTATTATTATAATTATTATTATTATTATTATTATTATTATTATTATTATTATTATTATTGTTATTATTATTATTATCATTATTATTATTATTATCAATATTATTATCATTATTATTATTATTATCATTATTATGATTATCATCATTAACATTATTGTTACTATTACTATTATTATCATTATTATTATTATTATTATTATTATTATTATTATTATTATTATTATTATTATTATTATTATTATTATCATTATTATTATCATTATTAGTATTATTATTGTCATTATTATCATTATTATTATTATCATTATTATCATTATTATCATTATTATTATTATCATTATTACTATTGTTATCATGATCATTATTATCATTATTGTCATTATAATTATCATTATCATCAGAAGTAGTAGTAGTAGTAGTAATAAGAGTATTGGTAATGGGAATATCATTTCTTTTTGCTACTTTTATTTTCGTCACTTCCCGAATTAGCTAGGTAGCGCAATTATAGACGAAGATAAGCCTCATATACTCACATGAGTTCTGTAAATGTCATCTGTAAAGCACCGAAACCACAGCTCCATATCCACAACCAGGCTCCACAGACCTTTCCATGGTTCCCACAGCTGCTTTATGTGGTTCAGTCCATTGAAAACACGTCGAACCCTGTATACCAGTCATCGATCCATTTTACTCTATCCCGTGTACGCCTTTCACCCTAAGATAATAACACAAAGAACCGCAAAGAGATAAAGTAGATGATATAATTGTGCGCTGAGAAATTAAAAGAGTTAAACGTAAAAGCGAATGTTAGTATGAAACGTATGTCGCTGTCAGGTGAAAGGTAGTCATCTCCCAGTCAACTGGTCCATCAGTTATGGAAAACAGGTACTTGATTGAACCAACGAGGCCATGTCAAAGAACTTAAACGATTCAGGGCATGTGTATTTCCGGTTGGCATTACAGCTCATATCCAGATTCAAGTTCCATTGCTCGGAGAAAAAGGAAAAAAAAAAAAAGTTCTGCAACGAATTACTTTCATACTGTATTCAGCTCTCATAAATGTAATCATCTTAACGGCACCTCCCCTTCCAGCAGCCCCTTCTAAGCGTAAATGCTGGCACCTTATAAAAGCTGACTGGAATAACTGAAGTAACTTCTTTGTTGACTTACCTTGGATGAATTATTTTCTCTTATGTAGTGATACTTCTGTATCCTCCAAATTCATATCAGAGGTTATTCTTGCGGGAATGGAAGCATTTATCCCTTCTTCCTCCAAGACCACTTCTTCATCCAATCCATAGATCAACCGCTCCTGTTCTGAGGCTATTCAGGCAAGGGATCAGGCACATCGGGCTTGGGAAAACTCTCCTTCGTCTGGCTCTCATTCAGCTTTCATCAGTGCTCGTAATCGCTGCAAGCACGTTGTCCGTCAGGCAAAATGTTCCGTTGTTCAAAGAAAGTGCGATAACCTCTCCTTGTCATCCTCTAACAGGTCTTTCTAGCCTTTAGCTAAGGGCTTCTCTAACAACTTCCATCGGTAAAGCTTTCCCCTCACTTTTCCTTTCTGACGGTACTATAACTGTCTCTCCCGTAAACAGAGCAGCTTTCTTTAGTTCCCGTTTCTCCTTTAACTCCATCTTAGATGACTCTAACACTCCTTCACCGCCTGAAGCTCTTCTTACTAATCCTATGCCTCTTCCAGTAATCTCTTTTTTCGGAATGTCAGAAAAGCGCTTCTTTCTCTGGACACAAACAAGGTTTATGGCCCTGATGGCATCCACCCCCGTGTACTGAAAGAATGTGTCTCTGAAGTTGTACCTATGCTTGCTTGTCTGTTCCATTTCTGTTTAAAAACCAAAACTTTTCCTTCTCCTTGAAAACGTGCATTGATACATCCTATCCCAAATAAGCGTCCCTGTTCTGATCCCTCTAACTATTGCCCTCTTGCTTTGACATCTACCATTTCCAAAGAATTTGAATCCCGCCTCAACTCCCATTACCTTTGACACCTTGAAACTCCCAGTCATCTCTCTGATCACCAGCATGGCTTCCGTAAGTGAAATGCATTGGTGATGTTCTTTCTTATCTTACTAATGTTTAGTCATTATCCCTGAACGATTTTAGGGAATCGTATGTATTTGTCTTTGACATACTCAAAACTTTTGACAAGGTGTGGAAACGGCGTCTCATCTTTAAGCTTTCCTCTGTTGGCTGCCCTCCATCATTGTACTCCATCATCTCTAGCTTTCTCAGCGGCCGATCTATATTTGTAGTTGTTGATGGATCAACAGCGGTGACCCTCAGGGTTCTATCCTGTCACCTACACTTTTCCTTCTTTCTTTTTTCAACGATTTCCTCTCTACCACAAGTAATCCAATGCACACGTACGCTGACGACTCATCACTGCATTCATTCACATACTTTAGTTCTGCTCCTTCTCTCACTCGATCTGCATCACCTCTTGACACAATTTCCTCAATAAACTCAGATTTGGTCAGGATATCTCAGTGGGGTACACGAAATCTAGTAAGTTTAATGCATCTAAGACCCAGTTTCTATCCATCTCTCTTTCGAAAACTCCTCGGAACTCGCGTCTCTCCTCTGACGATTCTGTAATTCCACCTCTTGATTCAATAGACGTACTTAGTATTATTGTAACATTCACTTTTTCTTGGAAACCCCACATTACTGGAATAGCTAGGTCTACGTAAAAAAACTGAGTGTCTTGTTTAGATGTCGAAATACTTTATCGCCTGAACACTCGCTCCGTTTATGCAAAGGATTGATTTGTCCTTGTATGGAGTATTGTTCTCCCATCTAATGAGGTTCTAGCTCATCATCTATGCTTGACAGAGTGGAATCGAAAGCGGTTCGACTTATGAACTCTCCTAGGCTAACTTCCAAACTTGAGCCTCTTGCCCTACGCCGCAATGCTGGTTCACTTTCCGTCTTCTATAAATAGTACTATCGTTTTTGCTCCCGAGAGCTGGGTGTTTGTGTGTTCCCACCACTAGCAAGACCACGCAATATTCGTCAAACTGCTCCGTACATGATCACTGCGTGGCCGTTGGCAATTCAAGGGTAGGCCGTTTTGATAATTGTTTCTTTCCCTATAACTAGGAGCTTTGGGACACTCTACATTTTCATGTCTCTCCCAATAACTTTGACCTGGCACATTTCAAAAGACAGGTCTTTCACTTCCTGCATAATTCGTAAATCCTTTCTCTTGTGTTTTCATTTTTCCTTTCATAATCATCTATATAATTCAATGTTGGACCAACCTTAATGTGGACCTATGTGCGTGACTGGAGCCTTCAACAGAGAATAAAAGATGTCTGTTGATTTCGTGATTTGAAGTTTATGTAATGTAAGAAAGGAAATGGGAATCATGATTAGGTTATTTCTGTAACAGTTCGGTTGTGATAACCTTCATGTTTCTCTATAATCATCAACATCTTACACGTAATCCAGCAGACAGGTCCCCCGGCATTTACTACCTATGACGAACTCCCTGAAATTGGAAAGATTCACCACAACATCCATATTATCCAGGACGGACCAACTACTTTGGACCTTCTCCGTAAACCTCCCCTCCGTCCCCTTCTTAGTCAGGAATATTCCCTAGTTCCCAGAACCCCTTCCCGGTACCAAAACCCCTCCCTGGCCCTGGAAACCCTCCCCAGTCCTGGAAACCCTTCTCGGCCCTGGGACCTCTCCCCAGTCCTGGAACCCCTTCCCAGCACTAGAGCTCTTCTCAAGCCCAGGGGACACCCCCCCCCCCCCCCAACCCCTCGGACTGCCTCCCTTACGATATTAATGTTGACCTACGAAACTTTCTTTCATCTGTTCCTCTTCAATAATAAATGTCATCTCCTCGACCCGGTCGTCCGAGTGGTATATTGGAGGTCTTCACTGATGTGTCTAGTTGTGTAACGCTGGCAGGAGAGAGAGAGAGAGAGAGAGAGAGAGAGAGAGAGAGAGAGAGAGAGAGAGAGAGAGAGAGAGAGAGAGAGAGAGAGAGAGAGAGAGAGAGAGAGAATTGCCTGTCTGAGGCAGGGTTAACGAGTAGCACTCACCACAGGAATGAAATTCTTTGTTGCATACTTTTGTTCTCCGTCGCCACTCAATTACTGTTTGTGTTTATACCGGTGGTTTAGATACTCCTCTGATCTACGTATTAAGTTTCCGTTTAAAGTTTTCAGCTGCAATTTCTGATGAATTGTGTAATTTACTAGATGAAGCACTGAAGATCCTTAACATTTTTAAGGAGGGCTTTCAGAGATTTCAATTTCCAAGATATAAAATTTTTGGCCCTCTATTTGCTGTCATTCATTGTGTATCATATGCTTTCAAAGCTGCGGAATTGAAGTTTCCTCGGTCTTTCATTGTAGTTCACATGTTCTAGCCCCTCAACCTATCACCGAAGTGCGTCTGGATTCTTTCAAGTCAATCGGTTTATGTAAAGATATTTTCCTTGCAAATCTCATTGTCCTGAGGTACGTATCACCTCTTCAGAGCATCATTACTTACTCAACACGTGTGTCGTTTCATGGGATTCATAATCCTTATCGAGTCCATTACTTCTTGTAGATTTCCTCACGTTCTAACCAACTGCATGGCTCCTTAAGGGCCTCATAATGTCATATGTAATATATTGTTCCTCGAGAGACTAATGATCTTCTCTTCAGAAATGTTGCTCTTTGAGGGTCTCATCCCCATAAGGTATGTTACTTCTCAACTGCCTGAAAACACCCTCACGAAATTTATTGCTCCTCGAAGGCCTCATAAAGATCTGCCACGGCGTATCCCTCCTCGAAGGTCTCATAATGTTGTCATCAAGAGTGTTATTCTTCAAAGCCTAATATTGTCCTCATCAAAGGTGTCACTCCCCGAAGCGGTTATGTTACCTCCCATCGAGGGCTTCGTTATGTTTCCAAATGCATCATTTATTTCAAGACTCATTATGTCCTCACCAGTGTATCCCTCCCTGAAGACCTCAAAATGTTCATAGGTACATTACCCTAGAGGGACTCGCAAAGTTCTCACCAGTCGTACCCCTCATGAAGGACCTCATAATACACGCACCAAGTTTATCAGTTCTCGAGGGTCTCGGGCTAGGGATGAAGCACGAGTTAACTGACTCCTAGCAAGGTCTGGAGACACTATTTTCTGTCGAGTGCCTCTTCTGATATGCGTTGAGTATGTTACCAGGCGCCCCTAGTGACCTGTGTTATCACCAGGGACCCATGGCAGCCGTCTTGATTGTTCTGCCAGAAGCCCAAGGTGACTTGTGTTGAAGATACTGCCAGGGGCCCTCTATTGACAATTCTTTGCATGGAGACCCACATGGCACAGGTAAAAGTTCCCCCCGCCCAGAGTAAAAACAAAAAAAGAATGCAAGAGAAAAAGAAAGTAGAAGTTAATCAGGCTCCGCAGATGTTTGCAGGCCTGAGTCTTAAAGGAAGAAAAGTCTTATGATGAAGAGGGAAAGAGGAAGGCGGAAGAAAACACCAAAACTTAGCTGGTCGAGAGAGGAAAAAGATATCATAACGGTCAATCCTCGAGTGGTCTGCGTCTACACATAAACTGTGAGGAAACAGCAGCTAAACGTGTACCCTTATGGTAGCAGGGACTCATACAGACAGGTCAAGAGGTCATTGAGATAATTTATAACCAGGGGAATTAACAGATGATATAATTGGGCTGAGGGGACAACCATCTTTGTGAGTTTTATTAGGTACAGTAGGGTTAAAGGACCAGTTAATCGGAATGTAAGTTTAAATGGAGAAAAACTGGAGGAAATGAAGTGTTTTAGATATCTGGGAGTGGATTTGGCAGCGGATGGAACCATGGAAACGGAAGTGACTCACAGGGTCAGGGAAGGGGCGAATGTTCTGGGAGCGTTGAAAAATTTGTGGAAGGCGAGAACATTATCTCGGAAAGCAAAATTTAGTATGTTTGAAGGAATAGTGATTCCAACAATGTTATATGGTTGCGAAGAGTGGGCTATAGGTAGGGTTGTGCTCAGGAGGGTGAATGTGTAGGAAATGATATGTTTGAGGAAAATATGTGGTAGGAAGTGGTTTGAACGAGTAAGTAATGAAGGGCAAGGGAGATGTGTGGCAATAAAAAGAGTGTGGTTGAGAGAGCAGAAGAGGGTACTTTGAAATGGTTTGGTCACATGAAGAGAATGAGTGAGGAAAGATTGACAAAGAGAATATATGTATCAGAGGTGGAGGGAACAATGATAAGTGGGAAACCAAATTGAAGGTGGAAAGACAGAGTGAAAAAGATTTTGAGTGATAGGGGCCTTAACTTGCAGGAGGGCGAAAGGCATGCAAGGAATAGAGTGAATTGGAACGATGTGGTATACCGGGGTCGACGTGCTGTCAATGGATTGAACCAGGGCATGTGAAACGTCTGTGGTAAACCATGGAAAGTTTCGTGGGGACTGGATGTGGAAAGGGGGCTGTGGATTCGGTGCATTATACATGACAGCTAGAAAGTGAATGTAAACTAATATGGCCTTTCTTGTCTTTTTCTAGCGCTACTTCACACGCATGCGGGGGGAGGAGGTTGTTTCATTTGTGGCGGGGTGTCGACGGGAATGAATAAAGGCAGTAGGTATGTATATGTCTCTGTATGAATATATATGTATACATTGAAATGTATAGGTATATATATATGCATGTGTGGACGTGTATGCATTTACATGTGTATGTGGGTGGGTTGAGCCATTCTTTCGTCTGTTTCCTTGCGCTACCTCGCTAACCCGGGAGACAGCGACAAATCATAATAAATGTATATATATATACATATATATATATATATATATATATATATATATATATATATATATATATATATATATATATATATATATTTATATATATATATATATATATATATATATATATATATATATATATATATATATATATATATTTTTTTTTTTTTTTTTTTTTTTTTTTTTTGCTTTGTCGCTGTCTTCCGCGTTTGCGAGGTAGCGCAAGGAAACAGACGAAAGAAATGGCCCAACCCACCCCCATACACATGCCTTGATTCAATCCACTGACAGCACGTCAACCCCGGTATACCACATCCCTCCAATTCACTCTATTCTTTGCCCTCCTTTCACCCTCCTGCATGTTCAGGCCCCGATCAAACAAAATCTTTTTCACTCCATCTTTCCACCTCCAATTTGGTCTCCCTCTTCTCCTCGTTCCCTCCACCTCCGACACATATATCCTCTTGGTCAATCTTTCCTCACTCATTCTCTCCATGTGACCCAACCATTTCAAAACACCCTCTTCTGCTCTCTCAACCACGCTCTTTTATTTCCACACATCTCTCTTACCCTTACGTTATTTACTCGATCAAACCACCTCACACCACACATTGTCCTCAAACATCTCATTTCCAGCATATCCATCCTCCTGCGCACAACTCTATCCATAGTCCACGCCTCGCAACCATACAACATTGTTGGAACCACTATTCCTTCAAACATACCCATTTTTGCTTTCCGAGATAATGTTCTCGACTTCCACACATTCTTCAAGGCCCCCAGAATTTTCGCCCCTCCCCCACCCTATGATCCACTTCCGCTTCCATGGTTCCATCCGCTGCCAGATCCACTCCCAGGTATCTAAAACACTTCACTTCCTCCAGTTTTTCTCCATTCAAACTCACCTCCCAATTGAATTGACCCTCAACCCTACTGTACCTAATAACCTTGCTCTTATTCACATTTACTCTTAACTTCCTTCTTTCACACACTTTACCAAACTCAGTCACCAGCTTCTGCAGTTTCTCACATGAATCAGCCACCAGCGCTGTATCATCAGCGAACAACAACTGACTCACTTCCCAAGCTCTCTCATCCCCAACAGACTTCATACTTGCTCCTCTTTCCAAAACTCTTGCATTCACCTCCCTAACAACCCCATCCATAAACAAATTAAACAACCATGGAGACATCACACACCCCTGCCGCAAACCTACATTCACTGGGAACCAATCACTTTCCTCTCTTCCTACACGTACACATGCCTTACATCCTCGATAAAAACTTTTCACTGCTTCTAACAACTTGCCTCCCACACCATATATTCTTAATACCTTCCACAGAGCATCTCTATCAACTCTATCATATGCCTTCTCCAGATCCATAAATGCTACATACAAATCCATTTGCTTTTCTAAGTATTTCTCACATACATTCTTCAAAGCAAACACCTGATCCACACATCCTCTACCACTTCTGAAACCACACTGCTCTTCCCCAATCTGATGCTCTGTACATGCCTTCACCCTCTCAATCAATACCCTCCCATATAATTTGCCAGGAATACTCAACAAACTTATACCTCTGTAATTTGAGCACTCACTCTTATCCCCTTTGCCTTTGTACATGGCACGATGCACGCATTCCGCCAATCCTCAGGCACCTCAGCATGAGTCATACATACATTAAATAACCTTACCAACCAGTCAACAATACAGTCACCCCCTTTTTTAATAAATTCCACTGCAATACCATCCAAACCTGCTGCCTTGCTGGCTTTCATCTTCCGCAAAGCTTTTACTACCTCTTCTCTGTTTACCAACTCATTTTCCTTAACCCTCGCACTTTGCACAACACCTCGACCAAAACACCCTATATCTGCCACTCTATCATTAAACACATTCAACAAACCTTCAAAATACTCACTCCATCTCCTTCTCACATCACCACTACTTGTTATCACCTCCCCATTTGCGCCCTTCACTGAAGTTCCCATTTATATATACATATATATATATATATATATATATATATATATATATATATATATATATATATATATATATATATACATATATATATATATATATATATTGTATATATATATATATATATATATATATTACATATGTATATATATATATATATATATATATATATATATATATATATATATATATATATATATATATATATATATATATATTATTTATCTATATTTTGCTTTGTCGCTGTCTCCCGCGTTTGCGAGGTAGCGCAAGGAAACAGACGAAAGAAATGGCCCAACCCACACCCTACACATGTATATACATACATACACGTCCACACACGCAAATATACATACCCATACATCTCAATGTACACATATATATACATACAGAGACACCTATACATATACACATGCACAAAATTCACACTGTCTGCCTTTATTCATTTCCATCGCCACCTCGCCACACTTGGAATAACATCCCCCTCCCCACGCATGTGAGCCATGTAGCGCTAGGAAAAGACAACAAAGGCCCCATTCGTTCACACTCAGCCTCTAGCTGTCATGCAATAACGCCTGAAATCAAAGCTACCTTTCCGCATCCAGGCCCCACAGAACTTTTCATGGTTTACCCCAGACGCTTCATATGCCCTGATTCAATCCATTGACAGCACATCGACCGCGGTATACCAAATCGATCCAATTCCCTTTATTCCTTGCATGCCTTTCACCCTCCTGCACGTTCAGGCAACCATCACTCAAAATCTTTTCCACTCCATCTTTCCACCTCCAATTTCGTCTCTCACTTCTCGTTCCCTCAACCTCCGACACAAATATCCTCTTGGACAATCTTTCCGCAATCATTCTCTCCATGTGCCCAACCATTTCAAAACACCCTCTTCTGCTCTCTCAACCACACTCTTTTTATTTCCACACATCTCTCTTACCCTTACATTACTTATTCGAGCAAACCACCTCACACCACTTATTGTCCTCAAACATCTCATTTCAAGCACATCCACCCTCCTGCGCACAACTCTATCCATAGCCCACGCCTCGCAACCATACACAATTGTTGGAAATACCATTCCTTCAAACAAAGCCATTTTTGCTTTCGGAGATAATGTTCTCCACTTCCACACATTCTTCAAGGCTCGCAGGATTTTCGCCCCCTCCCCTACCCTATGATTCACTACCGCTTCTATGGTTCCATCCGCTGCCAGATCCACTCCCAGATATCTAAAACACTTTACTTCCTCCAGTTTTTCTCCATTCAAACTTACCTCCCAGATAACTTGACCATCAACCCTACTCTACCTAATAACCTAGCTCTTATTCACATTTACTCTTAACTTTCTTCTTTCACACACTTTACCAAACTCAGTCACCAGCCTCTGCAGTTTCTCATATGAATCAGCCACTAGTGCTGTATCATCAGCGAACAACAACTGACTCACTTCCAAAGCTCTCTCATCCACAACAGACTTCATACTTGCCCATCTTTCCAAAACTCTTGCATTCACCTCCCTAACAACCCATCCATAAACAAATTAAACAACCATGGAGACATCACACACCCCTGCCACAAATCTACATTCACTGAGAACCAATCACTTTCCTCTCTTCCTACACGTATATATGCCTTACATCCTCGATAAAAACTTTTCACTGCTTCTAACAACTTGCCTCCCACACCATATATTCTTAGTACATTCCACAGAGCATCCCTATCAACTCTATCAGCTTCTCTATCAACTCTATCATATGCTTTCTCCACATCCATAAATGCTACATACAATTCCATTTGCTCTTGTAAGTATTTCTCACACACCTAAATTTCTTTTTTTTTTTTATACTTTGTCGCTGTCTCCCGCGTTTGCGAGGTAGCGCAAGGAAACAGACGAAAGAAATGGCCCAACCCCCCCCATACACATGTATATACATACGTCCACACACGCAAATATACATACCTACACAGCTTTCCATGGTTTACCCCAGACGCTTCACATGCCTTGATTCAATCCACTGACAGCACGTCAACCCCGGTATACCATATCGCTCCAATTCACTCTATTCCTTGCCCTCCTTTCACCCTCCTGCATGTTCACGCCCCGATCACACAAAATCTTTTTCACTCCATCTTTCCACCTCCAATTTGGTCTCCCTCTTCTCCTTGCTCCCTCCACCTCCGACACATATATCCTCTTGGTCAATCTTTCCTCACTCATCCTCTCCATGAGCCCAAACCACTTCAAAACACCCTCTTCTGCTCTCTCAACCACGCTCTTTTTATTTCCACACATCTCTCTTACCCTTACGTTACTCACTCGATCAAACCACCTCACACAACACATTGTCCTCAAACATCTCATTTCCAGCACATCCATCCCCCTGCGCACAGCTCTATCCATAGCCCACGCCTCGCAACCATACAACATTGTTGGAACCACTATTCCTTCAAACATACCCATTTTTGCTTTCCGAGATAATGTTCTCGACTTCCACACATTCTTCAAGGCCCCCAGATTTTTCGCCCCCTCCCCCACCCTATGATCCACTTCCGCTTCCATGGTTCCATCCGCTGCCAGATCCACTCCCAGATATCTAAAACACTTCACTTCCTCCAGTTTTTCTCCATTCAAACTCACCTCCCAATTGACTTAACCCTCAACCCTACTGTACCTAATAACCTTGCTCTTATTCACATTTGCTCTTAACTTTCTTCTTCCACACACTTTACCAAACTCAGTCACCATCTTCTGCAGTTTCTCACATGAATGAGCCACCAGCGCTGTATCATCAGCGAACAACAACCGACTCACTTCCAAAGCTCTCTCATCCCCAACAGACTTCATACTTGCCCCTCTTTCCAAAACTCTTGCATTTACCTCCCTAACAACCCCATCCATAAACAAATTAAACAACCATGGAGACATCACACACCCCTGTCGCGAACCTACATTCACTGAGAACCAATCACTTTCCTCTCTTCCTACACGTACACATGCCTTACATCCTCGATAAAAACTTTTCACTGCTTCTAACAACTTTCCTCCCACACCATATATTCTTAATACCTTCCACAGAGCATCTCTATCAACTCTATCATATGCCTTCTACAGATCCATAAATGCTACATACAAATCCATTTGCTTTTCTAAGTATTTCTCACATACATTCTTCAAAGCAAACACCTGATCCACACATCCTCTACCACTTCTGAAACCACACTGCTCTTCCCCAATCTGATGCTCTGTACATGCCTTCACCCTCTCAATCAATACCCTCCCATATAATTTACCAGGAATACTCAACAAACTTATACCTCTGTAATTTGAGCACTCACTCTTATCCCCTTTGCCTTTGTACAATGGCACTATGCACGCATTCCGCCAATCCTCAGGCACCTCACCATGAGTCATACATACATTGAATAACCTTACCAACCAGTCAACAATACAGTCACCCCCTTTTTTAATAAATTCCACTGCAATACCATCCAAACCTGCTGCCTTGCCGGCTTTCATCTTCCGCAAAGCTTTCACTACCTCTTCTCTGTTTACCAAATCATTTTCCCTAACCTTCTCACTTTGCACACCACCTCGACCAAAACACCCTATATCTGCCACTCTATCATCAAACACATTACACAAACCTTCAAAATACTCACTCCATCTCCTTCTCACATCACCACTACTTGTTATCACCTCCCCATTTGCGCCCTTCACTGAAGTTCCCATTTGCTCCCTTGTCTTACGCACTTTATTTACCTCCTTCCAGAACATCTTTTTATTCTCCCTAAAATTTAATGATACTCTCTCACCCCAACTCTCATTTGCCTTTTTTTTTTCACCTCTTGCACCTTTCTCTTGACCTCCTGTCTCTTTCTTTTATACATCTCCCACTCAATTGCATTTTTTCCCTGCAAAAATCGTCCAAATGCCTCTCTCTTCTCTTTCACTAATACTCTTACTTCTTCATCCCACCACTCACTACCCTTTCTAATCAACCCACCTCCCACTCTTCTCATGCCACTAGCATCTTTTGCGCAATCCATCACTGATTCCCTAAATAAATCCCATTCCTCCCCCACTCCCCTTACTTCCATTGTTCTCACCTTTTTCCATTCTGTACTCAGTCTCTCCTGGTACTTCCTCACACAGGTCTCCTTCCCAAGCTCACTTACTCTCACCACCCTCTTCACCCCAACATTCACTCTTCTTTTCTGAAAACCCATAAAAATCTTCACCTTAGCCTCCACAAGATAATGATCAGACATCCCTCCAGTTGCACCTCTCAGCACATTAACATCCAAAAGTCTCTCTTTCGCACGCCTGTCAATTAACACGTAATCCAATAACGCCCTCTGGCCATCTCTCCTACTAACATAAGTATACTTATGTATATCTCGGTTTTTAAACCAGGTATTCCCAATCATCAGTCCTTTTTCAGCACATAAATCCACAAGTTCTTCACCATTTCCATTTACAATACTGAACACCCCATGTATACCAATTATTCCCTCAACTGCCACATTACCCACCTTTGCATTCAAATCACCCATCACTATAACCCGGTCTCGTGCATCAAAACCACTAACACACTCATTCAGCTGCTCCCAAAACACTTGCCTCTCATGATCTTTCTTCTCATGCCCAGGTGCATATGCACCAATAATCACCCATCTCTCTCCATCAACTTTCAGTTTTACCCATATTAATCTAGAATTTACTTTCTTACATTCTATCACATACTTCCACAACTCCTGTTTCAGGAGTATTGCTACTCCTTCCCTTGCTCTTGTCCTCTCACTAACCCCTGACTTTACTCCCCAGACATTCCCAAACCACTCTTCCCCTTTACCCTTGAGCTTCGTTTCACTCAGAGCCAAAACATCCAGGTTCCTTTCCTCAAACATACTACCTATCTCTCCTTTTTTCACATCTTGGTTACATCCACACACATTTAGGCACCCCACTCTGAGCCTTCGAGGAGGATGAGCATTCCCCGCGTGACTCCTTCTTCTGTTTCCCATTTTAGAAAGTTAATACATGGAGGGGAGGATTTCTGGTCCCCCGCTCCCGTCCCCTCTAGTCGCTTTCTACGACACGCGAGGAATACGTGGGAAGTATTCTTCCACCCCTATCCCCAGGGATAATATACATATACACCTAAATATATATATATAAATATATATATATATATATATATATATATATATATATATATATATATATATATATATATATATATATATATTTTTTTTTTTTTTTTTTTATACTTTGTCGCTGTCTCCCGCGTTTGCGAGGTAGCGCAAGGAAACAGACGAAAGAAATGGCCCAACCCCCCCCCCATACACATGTACATACACACGTCCACACACGCAAATATACATACCTACACAGCTTTCCATGGTTTACCCAGACGCTTCACATGCCTTGCTTCAATCCATATATATATATATATATATATATATATATATATATATATATATACATATATATATATATAAATATATATATATATATATATTTATATATATATATATATATATATATCCTCTTGGTCAATCTTTCCTCACTCATTCTCTCCATGTGACCAAACCATTTCAAAACACCCTCTTCTGCTCTCTCAACCACGCTCTTTTTATTTCCACACATCTCTCTTACCCTTACCTTACTTACTCGATCAAACCACCTCACACCACACATTGTCCTTAAACATCTCATTTCCAGCACATCCATCCTCCTGCGCAGAACTCTATCCATAGCCCACGCCTCGCAACCATACAACATTGTTGGAACCACATATATATATATATATATATATATATATATATATATATATATATATATATATATATATATATATATATATTTTTTTTTTTATATTTATTATACTTTGTCGCTGTCTCCCGCGTTTGCGAGGTAGCGTAAGGAAACAGACGAAAGAAATGGCCCAACCCCCCCCCCATACACATGTATATACATACGTCCACACACGCAAATATACATACCTACACAGCTTTCCATGGTTTACCCCAGACGCTTCACATGCCCTGATTCAATCCACTGACAGCACGTCAACCCCGGTATACCACATCGCTCCAATTCACTCTATTCCTTGCCCTCCTTTCACCCTCCTGCATGTTCACGCCCCGATCACACAAAATCCTTTTCACTCCATCTTTCCACCTCCAATTTGGTCTCCCTCTTCTCGTTCCCTCCACCTCCGACACATATATCCTCTTGGTCAATCTTTCCTCACTCATTCTCTCCATGTGCCCAAACCATTCAAAACACCCTCTTCTGCTCTCTCAACCATGCTCTTTTTATTTCCACACATCTCTCTTACCCTTACGTTACTCACTCGATCAAACCACCTCCCACCACACATTGTCCTCAAACATCTCATTTCCAGCACATCCATCCTCCTGCGCACAACTCTATCCATAGCCCACACCTCGCAACCATACAACATTGTTGGAACCACTATTCCTTCAAACATACCCATTTTTGCTTTTCGAGATAATGTTCTCGACTTCCACACATTCTTCAAGGCCCCCAGAATTTTCGCCCCCTCCCCCACCCTATGATCCACTTCCGCTTCCATGGTTCCATCCACTGCCAGATCCACTCCCAGATATCTAAAACACTTCACTTCCTCCAGTTTTTCTCCATTCAAACTCACCTCCCAATTGACTTGACCCTCAACCCTACTGTACCTAATAACCTTGCTCTTATTCACATTTACTCTTAACTTTCTTCTTATACAAACTTTACCAAACTCAGTTACCAGCTTCTGCAGTTTCTCACATGAATCAGCCACCAGCGCTGTATCATCAGCGAACAACAACTGACTCACTTCCCAAGCTCTCTCATCCCCAACAGACTTCATACTTGCCCCTCTTTCCAAAACTCTTTCATTTACCTCCCTAACAACCCCATCCATAAATAAATTAAACAACCATGGAGACATCACACACCCCTGCCGCAAACTTACATTCACTGAGAACCAATCACTTTCCTCTCTTCCTACACGTACACATGCCTTACATCCTCGATAAAAACTTTTCACTGCTTCTAACAACTTTCCTCCCACACCATATATTCTTAATACCTTCCACAGAGCATCTCTATCAACTCTATCATATGCCTTCTCCAGATCCATAAATGCTACATACAAATCCATTTGCTTTTCTAATTATTTCTCACATACATTCTTCAAAGCAAACACCTGATCCACACATCCTTTACCACTTCTGAAACCACACTGCTCTTCCCTAATATATATATACATATATATATATATATATATATATATATATATATATATATATATATATATATATATATATATATATATTTATATATATATATATATATTTATATATATATATATATATATATATATATATATACATATGTATATATATATATATATATATATATATATATATATATATATATATATATATATATATATATATATATATATATATATATATATATATATATATATATATATATGTATATATATATTAGGTACAGTAGGGTTGAGCGTCAAGTCAATTAGGAGGTGAGTTTGAATGGAGAAAAACTGGAGGAAGTGAAGGGTTTTAGATATCTGGGAGTGGATCTGGCAGCGGATGGAACCATGGAAGCGGAAGTGGATCATAGGGTGGGGGAGGGGGCGAAAATTCTGGGAGCCTTGAAGAATGTGTGGAAGTCGAGAACATTATCTCGGAAAGCAAAAATGGGTATGTTTGAAGGAATAGTGGTTCCAACAATGTTGTATGGTTGCGAGGCGTGGCCTATGGATAGAGTTGTGCGCAGGGGGATGGATGTGCTGGAAATGAGATGTTTGAGGACAATGTGTGGTGTGAGGTGGTTTGATCGAGTAAGTAACGTAAGAGTAAGAGAGATGTGTGGAAATAAAAAGAGCTTGGTTGAGAGAGCAGAAGAGGGTGTTTTGAAATGGTTTGGGCACATGGAGAGAATGAATGAGGAAAGATTGACCAAGAGGATATATGTTTCGGAGGTGGAGGGAACGAGGAGAAGAGGGAGACCAAATGGGAGGTGGAAAGATGGAGTGAAAAAGATTTTGTGTGATCGGGGCCTGAACATGCAGGAGGATGAAAGGAGGGCAAGGAATAGAGTGAATTGGTGCGATGTGGTATGCCGGGGTTGACGTGCTGTCGGTGGATGGAATCAAGGCATGTTAAGCGTCTGGTATAAACTATGGAAAGTTGTGTAGGTATGTGTATTTGCGTGTGTGGACGTATGTATATACATGTGTATGGGGGTGGGTTGGGCCATTTCTTTCGTCTGTTTTCTTGCGCTACCTCGCAAACGCGGGAGACAGCGACAAAGCAAAAAAAAAAAAAACAATATATATATATCCCTGGGGATAGGGGAGAAAGAATACTTACCACGTATTTCCTGCGTGTCGTAGAAGGCGACTAAAAGGGTAGGGAGCGGGTGGCTGGAAATCCTCTCCTCTCATTATTTTTTTTTTTTCTTTTTTTTTCCAAAAGAAGGAACAGAGAAGGGGGCCAGGTGAGGATATTCCCTCAAAGGCCCAGTTCTCTGTTCTTAACGCTACCTCGCTAACGCGGGAAATGGCGAATAGTTTGAAAGAAAGAAAAGATATATTTATATATATATATATATATATACATATATATATATATATATATATATATATATATATATATATATATATATATATATATATATATATATATATATATATATATATATATATATATATATATAGGGAGCGGGGGGCTGGAAATCCTCCCCTCTTGTTTTTTTTTTAATTTTCCAAAAGAAGGAACAGAGAAGAGGGCCAGGTGAGGATTATTCCCTCAAAGGCCCAGTCCTCTGTTCTTAACGCTACCTCGCTAATGCGGGAAATGGCAAATAGTTTTTTTTTTTTTTTTTTTTTTTTTTTTCCAAAAGAAGGAACAGAGAATTGGGCCAGGTGAGGGTATTCCCTCAAAGGCCCAGTCCTCTGTTCTTAATGCTTCCTCGCTAATGCGGGAAATGGCGAATAGTTTAAAAGAAAGAAAAAGATATATATATATATATGTATATATATATATATATATATATGTATATGTATATATATATATGTATATATATATATATACATATATATATATATATATGTATATATATATATATATATATATATATATATATATATATATATATATATATATATATATATATATATATATATATATATATATATATATATATATATATATATATATATATATATATATATATATATATATATATATATATATATTATCCCTGGGGATAGGGGAGAAAGAATACTTCCTACGTATTCCCTGCATGTCGTAGAAGGCGACTAAAAGGGGAGGGACCGGGGGGCTGGAAATATATATATATATATATATATATATATATATATATATATATATATATATATATATATATATATATATATATATATATATATATATATTATCCCTGGGGATAGGGGAGAAAGAATACTTCCCACGTATTCCCTGCGTGTCGTAGAAGGCGACTAAAAGGGGAGGGAGCGGGGGGCTGGAAATCCTCCCCTCTCAATTTTTTTTAATTTTCCAAAAGAAGGAACAGAGAAGGGGGCCAGGTGAGGATATTCCCTCAGTGGCCCAGTTCTCTGTTCTTAACGCTACCTCGCTAACGCGGGAAATGGCGAATAGTTTGAAAAAAAAAAAAAATATATATATATATATATATATTTTAATTTTTTTTTTTTTTTTTTTATACTTTGTCGCTGTCTCCCGCGTCTGCGAGGTAGCGCAAATTAGTATGGCAATGCCTGAAGATATAAGACTCTTGTGCATCTTAAGTCTGAGACAAAAGCTGGTAGACTTTCACACTGACGATCAACCAGTGGAATTGAGGCTAATAATAATATGCTGTTCTCTGAGGCAGCGAAGAATCCCGTGAAAACACCATCATAAGTCAAACCTTCGATGGCGAAAGAAAAACACTATTTTAATATGAATGAAATGGGGCGTTTAGGTCCCCCCACCCCAACCCTTGTGTTCCAGCGATGAGAGTAATGGCTCAAAACGCTGGCTTTAAAGTGGCTTCGGAGATCACTTGGCACAATGATGGTACTGATAATGATATCGGTTTGATCTTAGTTATATACATAAAGCGTCAAACTAATTATGATAGTTTACTGATTGAATCATAATTGGGATCCTGTCCTTATCTATATTTTCTTCAGAAATCATGTTTGACTTGGTGAAAATTACACACGATTTAAAATTGTAAAGAGTAATTTTAATATTAGTGTGGGTCCTTACAGCCTACAGTGACTGATGTAATATTAACCCTATCCTCTTGCATATGTTACTGTAATTCAGTGGTTCAGGGAAACAACGGCTGATAGTGTCTTGGAATATATGTACATATATATATATGTATATATATACATATATATATATATAATATGTATACATATATATATATATATATATATATATATATATATATATATATATATATATATATATATATATATATATATATATATATATATATATATATATATATATATATATTATTGTGAAATTGGAGAAAAATGTAGCTTAGACATTGAAGCTTATTGATACAGTGGTTAAATTGATGAGAACTGCTATTGACGTTTGTGTAAATAAATTATACATTTCCTTTTTCCATAGCCAGATGTTGAACCATTATGTGACATTCATTTTTTTCATTCATTTCATTCATTGTTTCTTACATTTTTCATATGTATATATATGTATGTGTGTGTGTGTGTATATGTGCGTATGTGTGTGTATGTGTGTGTATGTGTATATGTGTACATATATGTATATTATCCCTGGGGATAGAGGTGAAAGAATACTTCCCACGTATTCCTCGCGTGTCGTAGAAAGCGACTAGAGGGGACGGGAGCGGGGGGCCGGAAATCCTCCCCTCCTTGTATTAACTTTCTAAAATGGGAAACAGAATATATATATATATATATATATATATATATATATATATATATATATATACATATATATATATATATATATATATATATATATATATATATATATATACATATATATATATATATATATATATATATATATATATATATATATATATATGTATATATATATATATATATATATATATATATATATATATATATATATATGTATATATATATATATATATATATATATATATATATATATATATATATATATATATATATATATATATATACCCCTGGGGATAAGGGAGAAAGAATACCTCCCAAGCATTCCCTGCGTGTCGTAGAAGGCAACTTAAAGGGGAGGGAGCGAACGGCTGGAGATCTTCCCTCGCGTTTTCTTTTTAATTTTCCTAAAGAAGGAACAGAGAAGGTGGCCAGGTGAGGATATTCCCTCTAAGGCCCAGTCCTCTGTTTTTAACGCTACCGTTAAAAATTTTTTTTTTTTTTTTTGCCGCTGTCTCCCGCGTTTGCGAGGTAGCGCAAGGAAACAGACGAAAGAAATGGCCCAACCCACTCCCATACACATGTATATACATACGTCCACACACGCAAATATACATACCTACACAGCTTTCCATGGTTTACCCCAGACGCTTCACATGCCCTGATTCAATCCACTGACAGCACGTCAACCCCGGTATACCACATCGCTCCAATTCACTCTATTCCTTGCCCTCCTTTCACCCTCCTGCATGTTCACGCCCCGATCACACAAAATCCTTTTCACTCCATCTTTCCACCTCCAATTTGGTCTCCCTCTTCTCATTCCCTCCACCTCCGACACATATATCCTCTTGGTCAATCTTTCCTCACTCATTCTCTCCATGTGCCCAAACCATTCAAAACACCCTCTTCTGCTCTCTCAACCATGCTCTTTTTATTTCCACACATCTCTCTTACCCTTACGTTACTCACTCGATCAAACCACCTCCCACCACACATTGTCCTCAAACATCTCATTTCCAGCACATCCATCCTCCTGCGCACAACTCTATCCATAGCCCACACCTCGCAACCATACAACATTGTTGGAACCACTATTCCTTCAAACATACCCATTTTTGCTTTTCGAGATAATGTTCTCGACTTCCACACATTCTTCAAGGCCCCCAGAATTTTCGCCCCCTCCCCCACCCTATGATCCACTTCCGCTTCCATGGTTCCATCCACTGCCAGATCCACTCCCAGATATCTAAAACACTTCACTTCCTCCAGTTTTTCTCCATTCAAACTCACCTCCCAATTGACTTGACCCTCAACCCTACTGTACCTAATAACCTTGCTCTTATTCACATTTACTCTTAACTTTCTTCTTCCACAAACTTTACCAAACTCAGTTACCAGCTTCTGCAGTTTCTCACATGAATCAGCCACCAGCGCTGTATCATCAGCGAACAACAACTGACTCACTTCCCAAGCTCTCTCATCCCCAACAGACTTCATACTTGCCCCTCTTTCCAAAACTCTTTCATTTACCTCCCTAACAACCCCATCCATAAATAAATTAAACAACCATGGAGACATCACACACCCCTGCCGCAAACTTACATTCACTGAGAACCAATCACTTTCCTCTCTTCCTACACGTACACATGCCTTACATCCTCGATAAAAACTTTTCACTGCTTCTAACAACTTTCCTCCCACACCATATATTCTTAATACCTTCCACAGAGCATCTCTATCAACTCTATCATATGCCTTCTCCAGATCCATAAATGCTACATACAAATCCATTTGCTTTTCTAATTATTTCTCACATACATTCTTCAAAGCAAACACCTGATCCACACATCCTTTACCACTTCTGAAACCACACTGCTCTTCCCTAATATATATATACATATATATATATATATATATATATATATATATATATATATATATATATATATATATATATATATATATATATATATATTTATATATATATATATATATATATATATATATATATATATATATATATACATATGTATATATATATATATATATATATATATATATATATATATATATATATATATATATATATATATATATATATATATATATATATATATATATATATGTATATATATATTAGGTACAGTAGGGTTGAGCGTCAAGTCAATTAGGAGGTGAGTTTGAATGGAGAAAAACTGGAGGAAGTGAAGGGTTTTAGATATCTGGGAGTGGATCTGGCAGCGGATGGAACCATGGAAGCGGAAGTGGATCATAGGGTGGGGGAGGGGGCGAAAATTCTGGGAGCCTTGAAGAATGTGTGGAAGTCGAGAACATTATCTCGGAAAGCAAAAATGGGTATGTTTGAAGGAATAGTGGTTCCAACAATGTTGTATGGTTGCGAGGCGTGGCCTATGGATAGAGTTGTGCGCAGGGGGATGGATGTGCTGGAAATGAGATGTTTGAGGACAATGTGTGGTGTGAGGTGGTTTGATCGAGTAAGTAACGTAAGAGTAAGAGAGATGTGTGGAAATAAAAAGAGCTTGGTTGAGAGAGCAGAAGAGGGTGTTTTGAAATGGTTTGGGCACATGGAGAGATTGAATGAGGAAAGATTGACCAAGAGGATATATGTTTCGGAGGTGGAGGGAACGAGGAGAAGAGGGAGACCAAATGGGAGGTGGAAAGATGGAGTGAAAAAGATTTTGTGTGATCGGGGCCTGAACATGCAGGAGGATGAAAGGAGGGCAAGGAATAGAGTGAATTGGTGCGATGTGGTATGCCGGGGTTGACGTGCTGTCGGTGGATGGAATCAAGGCATGTTAAGCGTCTGGTATAAACTATGGAAAGTTGTGTAGGTATGTGTATTTGCGTGTGTGGACGTATGTATATACATGTGTATGGGGGTGGGTTGGGCCATTTCTTTCGTCTGTTTTCTTGCGCTACCTCGCAAACGCGGGAGACAGCGACAAAGCAAAAAAAAAAAAAACAATATATATATATCCCTGGGGATAGGGGAGAAAGAATACTTACCACGTATTTCCTGCGTGTCGTAGAAGGCGACTAAAAGGGTAGGGAGCGGGTGGCTGGAAATCCTCTCCTCTCATTATTTTTTTTTTTTCTTTTTTTTTCCAAAAGAAGGAACAGAGAAGGGGGCCAGGTGAGGATATTCCCTCAAAGGCCCAGTTCTCTGTTCTTAACGCTACCTCGCTAACGCGGGAAATGGCGAATAGTTTGAAAGAAAGAAAAGATATATTTATATATATATATATATATATACATATATATATATATATATATATATATATATATATATATATATATATATATATATATATATATATATATATATATATATATATATATATAGGGAGCGGGGGGCTGGAAATCCTCCCCTCTTGTTTTTTTTTTAATTTTCCAAAAGAAGGAACAGAGAAGAGGGCCAGG